>NW_023664863.1:0-13403 GCF_015228065.2 Penaeus monodon
TTGAAAAAAATTTCGAATAATAATGAATAATTAATTGCAAAATGATGATATGATGATGGTAATGTGATAATGAGATGATAACCATAAAAATGATGATAATCGTGATAATAATGATGATAAGAACGGGAATGGTGTCCATATATAAAAAAAAAGGAAAAAGAAAAAAATCCCAAAAGTAAAAAAAAGCGACAAAATCTAGCGAAATATAGCCTTTTGAGAGTATACTCCAAAATGACGTTTTTTTCCATTCATTTGATGATTTTGGGCAATTATTAGGGTAATAAGATAATATTACCAAAATTCTATTAATCATGACAATAATGATGATAAAAGTGAGAATAAGAGAATTTGGATAACATTTCATTTGAAAAAAAAAAAAAAAAAAAAAAAAAAAAAAAATCTAGCAACCAATCTTATGTTTTTCTGTTGCTCTATTTCTGATTTCCCTTTACTTACAGGGAAGTAGTAAAACCTAGAGGTTACACATTTCTTTCTTCCTTGGTTCCACTGTACTTACCACTGTCGTCATTAGCATTGTCTATTTATAAAATACTTGTATGATAATGGAGTTGTTGTTATCATTATTATTATTATTATTTTATTATTATTATTATTATTATTATTACTATTTTTAAATTTAAACGTCTTTATCGTTATTATTGACTTCATCATTAATATTACCTTTAATTATTATTTATGTAGTAGAAATAATAGTGGTAGTTGTCATAATAGGAGTCTGGTATCATAATGATGTTATTATTATAATATGACAAAAAAATAATTAAAAATAAATAAATAAATAATAAATAGTAATAATAATGATACACGAGTATCTCCTATCTAGTCACTAAATCCACGTTTTCTACGTCTACTGCTTCCAAAGAAAACGTAACCTTTGCATTTCATGTCTTCTTTTAATTGGTTTGGAAAAAATAAAGACTTTCCTACTACTGAGTCAACCCAGCAAAAATGTTTCGTTTGTAGAAATATGTAATAAATGTTTTTTAGTATCTGTATATGAACACTACAATTATTTTATTGTTATTTTTTCCCGTCTTTGCTTCTGTGATGAATTCTTGAAAACCCTTTATTTTATTTTTTCTTTTTATCTTGGACATATCTGCTAATTGAAGCGTTCAAAATGTATAAACTCCAAGTATCTGACAGTACCAGGGGAAAAAAAAGATTTGGCAATCATATTATCATTCTCATCATTTTATCATCATCATCATCATCATCATCATCATCATCATCATATTATTATTATATTACTAAATTATTATTATTTTTTTTTATTATTATTATTATTTATTATTATTATTTTTTATTTTTATTATTATTATAATATTATTATTATTATTATTTATTCTATTTGTCGTAGTAGTATTATTACTTTAATTATTAGTATAATTGCCAAACAATAGATTATAACTGTAATAATAAAAATAAAAAATAATAATATAATAATAATAAAAAAATAATACAAATCCGTTATAATATTGTTTTATATTATTACATTTATTTTTTCATTTTATTTTTTTTCCTGGTGTATTCAAAATAATTTCATAACAGTAAAATTCATAAAAAATATTAATTTAAATTGTTTAAAAGATCATTAAAAAATCTTATTATTTTATTTTATTTTATTACTTTTATTTTGAGTGTTTTTAGTATAGTTTTAAAAATATTATTTTAACTGAAATAATTGCAAAAATAAGATATAATTGCAATAATGATGATAATATTCCAATAATGAGATAATGTGTATCTCGTGTGGGTGTGGGTGGGGTGTGTGTGTGGGGTGGTGGGGGGGGGCGTGCGTTTTGTGGGGTGGTGTGGTGTGTGTGTTTGTGTGTGTGTGTGGGTATATATTTGTAAATATATTATTCTATATTTTATTTTATTATATAGACATATATATTATATATTATATATATTTTGTTTTTTTTTTTTGGGGTGTGTGTGTGTGTGTGTGGGTGTTTTGTGTGTGTGTTATAATTAATATATATTTTAAATATATAATTTATTTTTTATATATAATATTATGGATAAAATTTTGACGCTTGCAGGACCAGCAGCTGAAAATCTACGTAAAGCGGGCACACCCTGGGGACCTGCAGGTGGCGCGGCGGGGGCCTTGGAGTGGGCCCCTTCCAAGGGAACCCTGGGCCCGGGCCAGCTGCTAGCCCGCCATGATTCCCCGGGCCGGAAGGCAAAGTGGAGAAATACATTGGGAAAGGTGAGCCCGAGCACTTTTTCCAGGCGTGTTGGGGCTGCGGTGGGAAGGGGACGAGTAGTCGGGGGTCGGGGGAGGGGGGGAAAAGTCCTCTCAACCACGATTCTGAGCCTTCCAGCGTGCTCAAGGCTGTGGGGGGAATGGCACCATCCGAGTGCATTTAAGGCTAAGGAAGTGGTACAGGCGGAAAAAATGGGCAGGCGGAAGGGGCCGAAACCCCCGTCCTCGGTTTTCCGGGGCCCCAACTTGGGTAAAACGCCGTCGAAACCCGCCCAGCAGGAAAAGGGCAATAGATGGGAAACCATGCGTCTGACTGGACAGGGGGGGAGAAGACCCTAGTGCGGCCTGATATTTTGGCCACTATGCAACTTCAGACGCCACCACAGAGACTGTTGTGGTGTCCACGGGGCATTGTGTGCAGCTCAAGGGGCCAGTGGAGGCTCGTATTGGCGTGGGCAGCACGGTGCAGCGGCTGCCGGTGTATGTGGCCGATCTGGACGAGCACTGCTTGCTGGGCCTTGACTACCTGATGCAGAGTAAGGCGTGTGTCGACCTTGGACGGAAGCTGGTGAGGGTGCACGGTGAAGATGTGCCCTTGCTTCCAGAGATTGGCTGCGCAGAGGTAGTTACGGCTGAACGACTGCACCTTGCCCCCAGGACAGAGTCTAGAATCCGGTGTCGACTGTCAAGAGTGATGCGTGGAGTAGAGGGCCTCGTGGAGCCCATTCAAAACCTGCAGCTGGCTGATGGCGTAGTGGTTGGGCGGAGCCTTGTTGGACCAGGGGAGGGGTTAGTTAGTGTTGGTAGCTAACTTCTCCAATAAGGACCTGAAGGTGCCAGCTGGTGCAAAGCTGGGCACTTGTGAGGAAGTGGAGCGTCCAGAAGAGTCGTCGGGGAGCAAGGAGTTGGTTGGTGTGGGGCCGTTGCCTGACTTCCTCAAGGACTTGGCGCACCGGCTGTGGCGTTACCATGGGCCAGGAAGCTACTCCTGGGGCCATGGTGAAAAAGAAGATGACGTTAGCCCCAGTAGCGGCGATGAGGATGTGGCAGACGCTGACCGAGATGAGGACGAGCATTTGGACGGTGAGGGCGATGCAACAGACGTCAATGGTGACCATGAGCCAGGTTTTGGGGCAGGAGAATACCCCTCTGGGTGCTACTGCCAATCTATCGCCACCCACACCTCCAGAGCGACCCCAGCGAGAGCGAAGAAACCCGCGCTGGATGAAAGATTTTTGTGTTACTGAGAACTGATTTTATTTAAATTTTCTGTAGTTTCAGGTTTAGATATGTCAGAGCAGACGGGTCGTCTGCTTGATAGGGGGGATAGTGCTACGCCAGTGGGTCTTTGTCTCTGTGCGAAACATGTGTTAACATGAAAAGGATGACCTGGGCATGTGTTACATGAAGGGACCTGGCAAACATGCCCAAGCGGCTGTGAGGGGAGGGGCGGAGGAACAAGCCGGGAGGGGAGTTGGGGGGCTGCTCCTGTGAAGGCCTTGTGTCCCTTGTGACCTGATATTATTTTGTGTTGCCCTTTTTAAGCTGTATCGTGCAGTGGGGCATGCTGGTTTCCCCCTGTATTGTCCTATAAAAAAGGTACGGGTAAAAAACTTTTGTAAAAAGGAAAAAATGGCATTTTGTGTTTTTTTTCGTGCCCTGCCCGCCACTTGGCGTTTCCTCTGTGGTTTTCTGGACGCTGTGGTGCTCGGGCCTTTGGGGAATTTTCAGTGTCACGCCCTGTGGATAGCAGCCGTCGCCTAGCCTCCTGTGTTGTGGCGAAGATAGGCGGCCGGGCCCCTAACAATATATATATATTATTTTATTTTTTTGGGTGTTGTGGGGTTTCTTTTTGGTGGTGTAGTGTTGCATGGTATGTTGTCTCTATGTGTGTGTGTATGTGTTAAAAACACAAAAAAACCCACAAACACACTAAAATAAAATTAATATATTATAATATATTAAATATATTTGTTATTTATATATATAAAATTTAATATGTATAATATAAAATTTTTTTAATTAAAACATATAATGATATTTAATAGTAATTATTAATAATATGTTTTTGTGGTTTGTTTTTGTGTGGTTTTTTGTGTTTTGTGTGTGTTTGTGTTTTTTGTATGTTTTTCTGTGGTGTGTGTGACCGGTTGTGTGGTGTGTGTGTTGTGGTGTGTGTGTGTGTGTGTTTTACATATAAAAATATATATGTATATATAAAAATTAGCATATAAAATTATAATAATACACAAACACACACACTGACACCCTGAGTGTGTTTTTTAATATATGTCCTTCCCCTTCTCTCTCTCCTCCCCTTTTTCCCTCTCCCCCTCTCTCCCCTCTCTCTCCTCTCTTTTCCCTTCTATTTTTTTCTCTCCTCTAGATTGTGTGTTGGGTGTGTGAGTTTTATTATATTTTTTTTATATAAAAAATAATTTTAATATACAATATATACATATAAAATAAAAACATATATACAGAGTGTGTGTTTACGTATGCCTTCTCTCTCTCTCACGCCTTCTCTCCCCCCCTTTTTTTTTCTCTCACTCTTTCTCTCCCCCCTCTCTCCTCTCTTTTCCTCCTCTTTTTTTATAAAATATATTAAATAATTTATATATTAATAATACATATAAAATTTTTATATTAAATATTAAAATATTATAATATATATATAAATATATAATTAATAATTATTATATATATTGTCTGTGACCCTCTCTCCTCTCCTCCCCCCGGGCCCTTTCCTTCTCTCTCTTTTCTTCTTTCTTTTTTTTTATATTTATATATATATAATAATATATATAATATAAATATAACATAAACTATAGTATTTTAAAATTTGTTATAATATGTTTATATATAATATATATATTTTATATATATGTTGTTATATATAGATATATATCCATTTTAAATATATATATATATTTTTTTGTTTTTTGTGTGTGGGGTGTGTGTGTTGGGGTGTGTGTTGTGTGGTGTGGGGTTGTCGGGTTGTGTGTGGGGTTGTGTATTTTTTCAATTGAATTAAAATAATATAAAAAATAAATTTTATATTTAAAATTTTATAATATAATTATTATATATATTTTATAATATATATATGTGTGTGGTGTGGTGTGGTGTGTGTGGGGTGGTGGTGTGGTGTGGGGGATGTATGTTTTTTATGTGTGTTTTATGGGGATATTTGTATGTATTTAAAATTTACGTAAAATTATAAAATTTATTTAATATATATATATATTATATAATAATATATTTATAACTAAAACCCACTTGCACGGTTTTGTGTGTGTGTGTGTGTGTGTGTGTGTGTGTGTGTGTTTTGGGTGTGTTTTGGGGTTTTGTGTGTGTGTATGTTTTGGTGAGTGTGTGTGTTGTGAAAATTTTATAAACACAAAAAAACTAGAGAAAGAAAAAAAAGACCATGTGGGTGTGTGTGTATTATATATAATATAATACTATATTATTATATATACATATTTAATAAAAATGTAAACACACACACACATAACCACCACAAAACCCCCAAAACACACACAAACAAAAACACACACACTCCACACATATATGAAGTAATGTATATATAAAACATATATATAACATACCAAAACCCCACACCCCCACACACACAAAACAAATATATGTATGTAATATATATATAAAATTAATTATATATAATATATAATTACTATATATTAATATATAATATATATATATATATATATATATATATAATATATAGAGAAGAGAGAGAGAGGAGAGAGAGAGGAGAGGACATTCATGTATTATATGTAGTGTATTTAATTATATTATATATATATATTTTATAATATATATTATAAAATATATATATTTTGTGTGTGTGTGTGTTGTGGGGTGTTTTGTTGTTTTGTGTGTGTGTGTGTGGGGTTTTGTGTGTGTGGGGGTGTGGTTGTGTGTGTGTTTGGTGTTGTGGTTTTGTTTTTTATGTGTGGGGTATTGTTTTAGGTTTTTTCCATTTTTAAAAATATATAAGGATTTTTTTCAAACATACATGCATAAAAAATTAATATATATATATATAATTATATATATAATATAATTATATTTATAATATATATTAAATTATTCATAAATAAAAGATCTTTCATAATATATATATAATATCATATATCATTATTACATTTTAAAAAAATTTAAATTATATAAAATAATTTTAATTATTTATATTAAATATATATATAATATAATTATGTATACGTAATATTTTTCACAATATTCTAAATATAATATATATATTATAATATAATATATTTATATTATATATATAATTATAAAATTATATGGTGTGTGTGTGTTGTTGTGTGTGTGTAATATATTTTAATATTTTTTTATATATAATTATATAAAATTATAAAAAAATTATATTCTACTTCAGCCCCCAAACCTCAGAACCATATGATGAAATTGGGAAAACTAATGAGTTCAAAAACCTCAGCTTTGTCCGTGGTAATGCTTCTTTTTTTCCAGATGTTATTGAGAAAATTTGGGCTTTTTTTGGCAATGGAAATTTTTCAGAGGGGTATACATATGTATATATAATTTTTAATATATTTGTATATATTACTACATATATTATTATATATTATATAAAATTTATAATATATATATATATATATATTATATATGTAATAATTATATATTTTATTATATATATATATGCTTTTTGTGTGTGTGTGTGTGGTGCGTGCTGCGTGGTGTGGGGGGTGTTGGTTGTTGTTGTGTGTGTGTAATTGTTTGTGTGTGTGTGTGTTTTTGTGTGCGTCTGTGGGGTTTTGGTGTTGGGTGTGTGTGTGGTTTTTGGTGTGTGTGTGTGTATGTTTTGTGTGTTTTTAAATTTAAAATTTATTTTGTGTTTTTTGGGTTTAAATTTCTAAAAAAAAAAAGGGGAAAAAAAAAAAATCTTTTTATTGTTATATAATATTAAAAATAAAAAAAAAAAAAAACAAAATAAAATTTTATTTTAATATTTTCATATTATAAATTAAAAATTAAAATTAATTTAAATTTAATATTATAATTATTATATTTAAATATATTTTATTATATTTTTTTATAATCAAGTTTCTTGCTAGAAAAATCTTATTAATGGAGAGTTGCTTTTTAATTAGGTTTTGTTAAAAAGGGTAAGAGCAATTTAAATTGAAAACTTCTAAAGGTAAGCCAAATCTTGAACTTCTTTAAAAGGGATAATTTTTACTTTCAATAGTCTAAGGGATTTCTAATTTGTTCTCAATTTCCTTATTTTAACTTAAAATATGGTATTTTAAATCCCCATTGAAAAACTCAAAGAATGAAACAAGAGGGGGAAAATATAAACACTAGTAGTGTTATTTATTTCTAAGAATTTAATTACCGCTGGAAACTGCCAACAAGTTTAAATAAAAAAGAATTGAAAAAACCTTTTGCCCTTAAATTAACACATTCAATAAGTGGGTATCAAATTTTTTCCCGGGAGAATCTTAAAAAAAAAAGGGCATTTTTCCACAAAAAAAAAGAAAAAACCTCTGGGGTTTTGAGATACCACTCTGGGGATCACCCAAAACCCCCAGCCTTTTAGACACCACTTTAATAGAAAAAGCAATTCCCAAATAACACTATTACATACGTATTCAAAACTGTTTTGGGAACAGGGGACCGAGTAAAAAAATTTTCAGTAAAATTTTAGCCCAAAAAAAAAGAAATACCAAAATGGCTCTCAACTCCACCAAGTTCCAGTTCGGTCCTTTGGGTCAAAATTTTTCCACTATAAAATATATAATTTTGAGCGTGTTGTGATTACCCTTTCAAATAATTATTCGATTCTTCCCCAAAAAAAAAGCACAGTTAAAGCATATACCTGTTATTTCAAAACAAAGCAAATTTTTGGGAAAACGTTAAAAAACTACTCTATTTAAAAGACATACATAATATATATATATATATATATATATATATTTAAAAATTTTATAATATTAATATTATATATAGTATATTATATATATATAAAATATATATATAATATTATATAATTATATAAAATATTTACGCACGAGCACAGCACACACACACACACACAACACACATACAAATAAATATATATTATTATTAAATTAATTATAATATATATTTTTTATATATTAATATAAAAAAATGACACACAAACCCCAAACACACACCACCACAAACACACACACACCAAACACACACAACCCCCCACACACACCACACACACGTTTGCGTGTGTTGGGTGTGGGTGGTGTTGTGGCTTTGGTGTTTGTTTGTTTGTTGTGTGGTGTAAAAAAAAAAAATTTCTTTTGACAATTTTTCATGATGTAATGTAAAATATATATATAAAAATTATCATGCATGTAACTACAACACACAGAAAAAACACGGACAAATAAACCACAAACACAACAAAAAACAATAAACACACACAACACACACACACACAACCAACACACACACACCACACACACACAACAAACACAAAACACACACACACAAAAATATAATTTTATATATAATAATATATTATATATTATATATATATTAAAGCACCAACCAAAAACCCCTAGAAAAATAGAAAAAGATTATAAAAATAAAATTTTTTATTTATATATTTATCTACACAGAAAGACAAAAACACATCAAGAAAAATATGGTTTTTTAAGATTTATATACATATATATATATTTATTCCCTCTTTTTCTCTCTCTCCTTTCTCTCCTCTTTTTTTTCCCAACTCTTTTCCCGTATCTCTCTCTCCCCCCCATCTCTCTCCCCCCTCTCTTTTTTTTCTCTACTCTCTCTCTTTTTCCCCTCTTTTCTCTCGCTCTCTCTCTCTCTCCCCTCCGCTCTCTCGCTTTTCTCTCTGCTCTCTCCCCCTCTCGTCTCCCTGTCTTCCCTCACTTTATTTCCCCCTCCCCCCCCCCCCCTTTACTCTCTCCTTTTCTCTCCTTTTCCCCCTCTCTCTCCCTCCTCTCTCTCCTTTTCCTCTTTCCCCCCCCTCATTCCCCTCTCTCTTCTCCTCCTCCTCTCCTTTCCCCTTTTCCCATCCCCCCCCCCCTCTTTTGTTTTTTTTTCCCCCCCCCCTCTTCCCCCTTTTCTCCTTTTCTCTTTTTTCTCTCCTCTTTACTTTTCTCTCCTTTTCTCTCTCCCCCCTTCTTTTTTTCGCCCCCCCCCCCTCTCTCTCCCCCCTTCTCTCTCTCTCTCTCTTTTTCTCTCTTCTCCTTTCCTCTCTCTTCTTTCTCTTCTCTCTCTCCCCTCGCTCCCTTCTCTTTCTTCTCTCTTCCCTTTCTTTTTCCTTTCTCCTCTCTCCCTTCCTCTCCCTCCCCCTCTTCCCTCTCTCTCTGTTCTTTTCTTTTTTTCTCCCCCTTTTTCCTCTCTCCCCTTTCTCTCTCTCCCCTCCTCTCTCTCTACCTCCTTCTCTCCCCCTTTTCTTTTTCCCCCCTCTTTTCTCCCCTCCCTCTCTCTCTTTTCCTCTCTTTCCTCTTTCCTCTCTTCTGTCTTTCTCTCTCTCTCTCTCTTCTCTCTCCCCCCTCTCTCTCTCTCTCTCCCCTTCCTTCTCCCCAAACCCTTTGGGGCCCCTCCTCCGCTCCCCCCCCAACCCCTTTGGCTCACCTTCTTTTTTCTTTTTCTTTGTTTCGTTAAAAAACCCCCCTCCCTCCCCGGGGGGGGGCCCAAATCCCCCAACTGAAAACCCTGGACGTTTTCCCCTTCTTTCCCGGCCCCAAGGGCGTGAAAAAAAAAAAAAAAAAAAAAAAAATTTTAAATTATTTTTTTTTTTTTTTTTTGGGTGGTGGGGGGGGTGGGGTTTGGGGAAATTTAACTTGAAAACCAACCCCAAAAAAACAAAGCCCAAACCCACAAACCACCCCAACAAAAAAAAAAAAAAAAAAAAAAAAAAAAAAAAAAAAAAAAAAAAAAATATAAAATTTTATCTAATATATATATATATATTATATATATATATATTTTTTTTTATTTTTTTTTTTTTTTTTTTTAAAACAAAAACAAATAACAAAAAAAACAACAAAAAAAAAAAAAAAAAAATAAAACAAAAAAAAAATAAAAAAAAAAAAAAAAAAATATATATAATAATATATAATATATATATATATTTATTTATTAATAATATAATTATATATATATATATATATATAATATATATATATTTGTTTTTGTTGTTTTGTGTGGGTTTTGGGTTTTTTATAAAAAACCCCAAAATACAAAGCAAACACACCCAAAACCCACACACCCAAAAAATAAAAATAATAAAAAAAAAAAAAAAAAAAAAAAAAAAGAAAAATATATAATATTATATTTTTTAAAAATATAATAATTTTATAAATTAAAATATAAAATATAAAGTTTTTTTATAAAAATATATATATATATATATATATATATATTTTTTTGTGTGTGTGGTGTGGTGTGTTGGGTGTGTGTGTGTGTTGTTGGAGGTTATTAGAAAAAAATT
Source organism: Penaeus monodon (assembly GCF_015228065.2). NCBI lineage: Eukaryota > Metazoa > Arthropoda > Malacostraca > Decapoda > Penaeidae > Penaeus > Penaeus monodon. The sequence continues at coordinate 10,746 of NW_023664863.1, forward strand.
AAAAAAAAAAGGGGAAAAAACAGGGCAAAAAAGAAAAATTTAAATTTTTTTATTTTTAAAAACAAAATTTTTAAACAAAAAAAAAAAGAAAAAAACAAAAAAATTAATTTTAAATAATTTTAATTTTTAAATTTATTATTTTATTAATATATTTTTTAATTCTTTATAAATATAATAAAAAATTTTAATTAAAAATGTTTTAAAATTTTAAATTATTTTGTTTGTTGTTGGTGGTTTGGGTTGTTGGGTTGGGTTAGTTTTGTTTAGGCCCTTAGGTTAGAAAAATTAAAAAATTAAAATGTTTGGGTTTTGGGTTTTTTATTTTGGGTTAGGTGGGGTGTTTGTTTAGGTTTTTAGGTTTTAAAATTAGGTTAATGGGGTTTTTTAGGGGTTTGTTGGTTAGGAAAATTGTTTTTTGGGTTTGTTAAAATTTTGGGGAATTTTAGGAAAAATTTTTTAAAAAGGGGTTGGGTTTTTTGGGGGAAAAAAAAAAAAAAAAATTTTTTGGTAAATTTTAAATAAAATTAAAAAATTTTAAATTAGGGTAGAATCGTTATTTTACATTAGGTAGAGGATGCGTTAGGTTAGGTTTGGGTTTGGGTTAGGTATGAGCTAGGTTATTTTTAAAGTTACGTTTATGTTAGAATAGTTGATAGAAACGTATGGGAGGAACGGTTAAAATTTTTAAATTAGGGTAGAATCGTATTTTAGTTTGTTAGTTTAGTTAGGTTTAGGTTAAGTTAGGTATGGTTTAGTTTAGTTTGGTCACCTTAGGGTAGGGTTTGAATCGTAAGGGTGTAAAAGGTTAGCAATGATAAGTTAGGGTTCAGTTGTTATTTTAGTCGAGGTATAGGTAGTGTTGGTTAGGTTTAGGTTAGGTTACATATAGGTTAGATAGGTTTGCTTAGGTTAGGATTGTTAAGCTAGGTTAGAATGGTAAGCTTAGATTAAGTTAGATTAGGATTATTACTTTGGGTAGGTGATATTAAAAATTTGGTTCGGGAAAGGTTTTTGGGTTAGTTAAGGCTATGTTTTTAAATTGAGTTAGGTTAAAGGGTTTAAATTTTAGGTTTGGCATAAGGAGATAATAGACATCTGGCAATATTGATTTTAAAGGGCCTTTGGACAACAACACACACACACACCACACACACACACACACACACACACAACACATATATATTTTATTATATATAATATATATATATAATATATTATATGTATGTATATAATAATATATACTTTTTATAGTATAATATGTATATATATATTTAAAATATTTGCACAATGCATTATATGTGTATATAATATATATATAATATATATATATAATATATATATATATGTATATATATATATATATATATATTTAAAACAAAATATTTGGGGCCCCAAGGCAAGAAATAACGTTCAAAGTTTAAAATCTTGAAATAATCGAAACAAAAACAAAAATCGACGGAAAAATAGGGGAAAACGTTTTAAAACAACTAAAAGACCGAAAAAAAAACATACCATAAAAAAAATATACAAGTAATTACAGTCACGTAAATTTCACCGTAATAACTGTGGCTGTTCAGTTGTTGTTTCACTTTGGGTTTCACCTTTTGAATAAACAAAGATTCCCAGATTAAAAGGGACATATATATATATTATATATATATATATATATATATATATATATATATATATATATATATATATATATATATATATATATATTTTTATATGTATATATATGTTGTTGTGTGTGTGGGGTGGTGTGTGTGTGTGTGGTGTGATTGTATATTGTGGTGTGTATTTTGTGTTTATGCATTATATATATATATTATATATAATATATTATATATATTATATATATATATATATGTGTGTGTGTATATATATATATATATTATATAATATATTTTATAAAATAATATATATATATAATTTTTTTTTTTTAATATATATATTAAAATATATATATATATTTATATATAATAATATGTGTGTGTGGTGTGTGTGTGTGTGTGTGTGTGTATATTTATATATATACCATATATATAAAAATGTAAAAGTTATATAAATTTATTATATATAATTTTATTATATATATTATATATATATATATTTTATTAATTATATTTTATATATATAAAATATATAATTTATGTAATTATATCTAAATTAAAAGTAAATTGTATATATATATATATATATATATATATAAATATATATAATAATATATTATTATATTATATTATAATATATATATAATAGATATATGAAATATTAGTAATTATCTCTCTTTTCTGTTGTTTGGTTTTCCCAAACCGTCCATCCCCTCTCCTCCCAGTTTTAAAAATATAAAACAAAAATAATATAGAAATAATAATATAGAATATATAATATAATTATAATATATATATAAAATAGATAATAACATATATATTAAAATTAATAAATAGAGTAATATAATTTATTATATATATATATATATAATAATTTTTATAAATCTATATATATAAAATATAATTAAATAATTTAAAAAACACAACACACACACACACACAAACAAACCAACACACACAAACACAACAACCACCCCACACACACACTTATATCTATTCTATTATATATTAATATTAATATATATATAAATATAATATATATAAAATT
>NW_023664864.1:0-13399 GCF_015228065.2 Penaeus monodon
ACTATATAATCTCTTTTTTTTTTTTTTTATATATATAATATATAATATAATATGCGTGTGTGTGTGTGTGTGGTTTGAAAGTGCATAATTATAATATATATAGTAGATATATATATTATAATATATATATATATATATATATATATATAGATGTATATATATACTATATATGTATATATATATATATATATATATATATGTATGAAAGTATGTATATCACAACACACACACACACACACACACACACCCACACACAATATATTATATATATATATAGAATATATAGTACTATATATTATATAAGATATAGAGAATATAATGTGGTGTGTGTGTGTGTTGTGTGTCTGTATAGATCTAGAATATATGCATATATATGATATATAAGATAGAATTATATATATGTATAATACACACACACACAACACACACACACCACACACACACACATATAATATATATATATAAATATATATATATTATATATTATATATGTATATTATACATATATGTACTATATATATAATAATTATATAATAATATATTATATATATATACTATATACGTATATATATATAGATAGATATATATATATATATATATACTATAGTCATAATAAAATATGTTAACACACCCACACACACACACTCATTATATTCTATATATAATATTATATATATATATATATATATATATATAATAATACGTGTGTGTGTGTGTGTCGGTGGTGTATATATATATAACCAATAAATATATATACTATCATAATATATATATATATATATATTATATATATATATATATATATATATATATATATAATATCATATATACGGTTATGTATATATATATATATACATATTAATATATATATACAATATGTATATATATATATATATATTATATTATAATATATTCTCGTTTTGTGTGTATGTCTTTATGTACCAATTACATAAATATATATATATATATCTGCATATATCTGTATATATAATTATATATATATAATATATATATATATATAAAACATACTAAATCTATAATAATAATATATATATATATTATATATATCTAATTATAGTAAGATAATATATTGTAGTAATATCATATCATCATCTCTCTATCTATCTATATATATGGGTGTGTGTCTGACATATATATAATTATATATTACATAAATTTATATATATGATCTATATATATATATATAAATATAGTGTATTAACATAATATATGTATATGTAATATATATATAACTTTAAATAAAATAAATGCTTAGAACTTCAGCAATTCGTATAACCCAAAGCACTATAAAAAACACATCTCAGGCCTTTTTACCCATCAATAAAATGCGGAAAAAGTTTGATATAAGGCTGTGTCCATCTTCGTAACAATTATGCAACCCAGGGCCACCATTTTCCGGTTTATGCTTCGACTCGAGTGCACGTGCGAGGGTACAATGTTTTTAGACGTGAGTGCGTCGGTCCGTTCCCGCGGCCTGACGTCACTGGAGGCCTCGACTTTAACAGGATCCAGCCTCCCCCACCCCCTTATTCCATGCCGTTGCCGGGAGGACCGCTATTTAAAAGTCTCCACAAACGTACCAGAATCGTCGTGTACAAGGGGATGCCGAGAAGACAGTAAAAACTTACACTCAAAAGGTGTTATTAAGGGTCAAATATCGTACTTCGTCACTAATTCCAATAAACATTTCGACGTTCAAGAAATTCAGACAAGATGGCTACTGGCATAGGATCGACAGTGCTGGGGGCGCCAAAGCCGTGTCCGTTGAGCCCGTGAGCTGTGGACGGAGCGTGCAAATAGGCGACTCTCTTCATCGAAAATGTTCAGATGAACAAATTTAGTTCTATCAGGCATTGGCCTCCCTGATCAGGAATTCTTACATTTTGAGAAAACATGTATGCTGTGTTTGCTAGTTCACGCTATCAAATCTGCGACTTAAAACTTTTACGGTTCAGGTGTGAAACAACCTGTCTGAACATCCAGAGGATGGACGTTTTAAGTTCAGAGAGGAGTTCTAGCGTCTTCGGCCTCTACAACAGCATCATCATGTCTATCATCCTCTCACTTTTGGCTCTTAGGGAGCTTGGAGTTGATAAATACGAAGGAAGGTTAGTGCAAAATCCTTTCGCTATATTTTGCTGTGGTTTTCAAGACTTATACATATATTTTTCAGATTATTTTTTCACTTAATCCATATAAAAATGCCATTATATCTCTCCTCTTAAAGTTTACTTTATTTGGCTTGTGATTTGAATTGCAATTACACATGTAAACTCAGAGTTAATGATATTATATATGAACAGGTTCCTTGCTGATGGACGCTGATGGCATGTCAGGGACGCCGGAGGATATCTCTTGAGCAACTGGCAGACGTGCTTGGCCCGCTACGAACGCAGCTGTGTCATCTACTCGTCACGTTCTTGGAGGCTTGGCGTGCGGCAATGTGGCCTCTTGTCTACTGTGACAAGGTACACAGTGATATTTGCCCGAGAAAACTGCCACTCTCGCGTCAGCACAGCAACTCTCTGTGGTACTCGCGGGTCCTGTGGGGCACCCTGCTTGGTGCGCTGGTCATAAGTTACGTCGGCTACAACTTGGCTCTCCTGGGTACTGCTGGCATACCTCTGGCCGTCTGTACTGGTGTTCGTCATCAAAGAACTCGCCACGGACCTTTCGCCAAGACAAATTTGCAGGACAATGAGCAGCAAGCAAGAAGCAAGTTCGACAGCAAGGATGTGTAAACTGCGCAGGCGCCGATGTTATTCAACTGGCGGAGTGTGGTTGAGTACTTCAAGACGGGTGCAGACAGCGCGAGGGCAAACCGATAGCATGTCATCCAGGGCCATCAATCCTCAGCAACATGCTCCGTCGCGTCGCTAGAGGTCAGTAGATCACTCGTTGCTTATCCTGTGTATGGGGGAATATTGATTTTATCCCAGACTACGAACGCGGGTAAAATGATAAGCATCTAGGGTAGACAATGCACATAACATTGTTGTATGTTGCAGGTATTAATGTACATGTTCGTGCGTCGCGCCCTGTCCTGGCGGCCACAGACTACGGCTACTGGATCACCTATCGGAACCGCTTGCGGCATCGGTGAGTTGTGCTGTTTCCTTTGTCCTCGGAGATAGATGTGACAGGTTCTGCCTTGTCTATAGACCACATGTCATGTTCCACTTTTCATGATATTGAAATATTTACTTCTTGTGTGTGAAAAATGTGTATGATATAAATCTTCAAAGGTTCTCATTGCATAATCACGCTCTCTTACCAGGTTGAGTTTTTGGTGCCGATCCTCACAAGATGCTGTCTTTAACGGACGCCTCGCTGGCCGTGCTGGGCTCCTTATCCATCAGTGCGAATATGTGTGCTACAGTCTTGTCAACGGCGTGTCTCAGCGTTTCATGTGGTTGGGACCTCCCGTCGGCGTCATCTCCAACGCCAGCGTCATCGCCTTGATCGTTGTCCACCAAACTTTGTCAGCAAAGAGGAGAAAGGTGATGCAATTTTCATGGATTATTGCAACTTAAGTTTTGTCAAACATGCACGTAGTCTGTAAGGTTTGTTTCCTCTTTAAGGAAGTTGTAAACAGGTCGCATCAGCGGCAGTCATGGCCGCCATGAATGGCCTGATGCCCATGGTCGCATACGCGCCTATGCCCCCACTTTACCCATGACAGTTGACACATTGCAGCTGCCCAGTTCGTCTCGGGGCCTCAATCACCGTGACTTCTCATGCTATATTCATGTAAGTGCTGGGGTAGCTCTGCCCAGAATGCCAGGATGTATATGCAAAAAAAATAATATATATATATATATATAAGTTTTACTGTTGCTACCAGTGACTATTTAATGTGATGATCGTCACTCCTAATATATTTGGGCTTCGTCCATTCCCACAGGAGTCAATCCCGTTGATGAGGGCGTTTGTATCCTTACGAAACAAAGGATTAGATCCAGGCGACAAAAAGGACAAGAAATCTTTCAAGGACTTCAGGAACAAATCCCACGGTTACAATGAAAATCTATTGCAGGACCTTAGCGGGCCCTGTAGGCGAGAGCACTCACAAGTAGGATACACGAATGCATCAATATAGGTTCAGTCAGCGAGAGGGCACCGCAACAACAGTGCGACAGCAGTTTGAGGCGGACCACTACGACGAAGGAAAGGGTTATAGATGAGCATGGAGCAATGAAATAACCTTAGGTCACGAGAAATGGAACGGAATGCCACAGTAGGGCGAGTCATTCCTCAGATTCCATTTGACGAAAGTGATAAGAAATCATCCCGAATGGTGGAGGTGTGACTGTGAAGCGAGAGACACGTGCTGTAGAGTGACCAGAGAAGAAGCCCCAAAGGGGTTGTTATTCCAACAAGTGAGTGGATACGCAGTCCACTGCACTTCGGAGACTCCCTTGATAAGGCCGAAGCAGGTTACTACGTAGAAAAAGAAAAAAAAAATATGTATGTTAGTTGCGCGCGACAAAGCACGCACAACACACACACACACAACACACAACACATACACACATATTGGAGTCAGAAACAGAAATGAGAGAAAAAAATGAATGGTTTTAAGCAATCTAGTCATGATGTCATCTTTTAAAGAGCCATTTATTAAATTCGTCACTCTCTTCCTGATATATAAATGCATGACATTTAATGATGTAAATAATTATTTTTTTACTATACTCCTGATCTTTTCTTAATATATCTAACATGCATTACACTTTTTTACATAAAGCGTCAAATTTAGGGTCAGAATCATTTTTTGCTTCGATTTGAAATGTATGGCGAAAGGGAAGTGGGAAGGTGGTTCCACGTAAACAACTGTAAGGGAACTAACAATGTGCCAGAAGAATATCAGTGAAATTACTAATAACTAATGATGCAGTATCGATGATAGAAATTATATTTAGGAAGAATGACATATATCTTATATCATTATGACTATTATGGATATATTATGTTGTTCATTTCATTATTATATTATTATTATCATATAATATTAATATTCAATATTACTTCCATTGTTATTTTTTTATTATCATTCATCCTCATCTATATCATTAACATTATCATTATCGTTATTTTGTGTATCATTATGCACCATATTATTATACTACTAAATAGTGTTAATACTAATTACTTCATTATCATATTGTACTATTATTTGGATAATAGTAATATTATTATCACTATAAACAATTTAGTCCCATCGAACCCCGAGACATCTGAAAATGGGCTGACATGGGGGGCGTCCAGTGACGTCAGTTGATCCTAGAGGTCAAAACTGTTTTAACAGTTTTGACCTGAGTTATATTCCCTATGACGACAGAACTTATCCAACTTCAAGCAGGTGGAATCTAAAGCAGCGAAACGGCATTATTTACAAAGGTCCTAGAAGACTGCAGTCAAGCATTTATTCCACATTTGGATCACTCGAATCTGGTCTAGTTACTGCAGTACTACACAGCAGCCCACATCAAAGCCAAACCACCAATGTCTATGCTTCACACTTTCACAGGAACTATGGTACCTACAACATAAGGGTACTCTACAAAACACTTTACGGAGGCATCCCTCCCTAAGCTCTTCGTGAATTTCAGAGCTGCATGCAAAGTCATCGAAGAAGGAAATCCTGGAGAAAAAGACTTTCACAGGATCAGGGCCTAAATGTCACACTTCCATATCAGATCTCTGGGGAGATTGAGCATAGTCACTGCCAAGTTCAGGAGACAACCATGTCACCCACAAGCCGAAGCAAGAGGGTATGGACTGGCCGTGATGTTCTAAGATAGAGTGAAAATCACAGCTCCCGGTCCAGTTAGAAAATTGCCTTCAACCCTGCCCTGAGAGAGATGAGGCTATCCACGAGCTCTTCAGACGTCTGCAGTTCAGTAAACCCATTCACCTTCGAGGAGTGTGAAGAGGGCCCTAATACAGCACTGACGCCAAAAGGAGGTGCAACGAATATTCTCACTAGCTACCATATGAAATTACCTTTCTTTCCTACTTGAGTAATGATAGCGAAGTTTCACACATATCCTCACCGGGGGCACTCGGTGGAAGTTGTTTTTAGCAATTCAAATCAAAGGTCAGATGTCACTGAGGTACATTACGAATATGGAATAACTCGCAATGCCCCATGGTATCGATAAATACAACACCCCCCTGCACCAGGACTAGAAACTCTAGGCACCGGGTATGAAACGGAGGCCAGTGCTAAACCAACGAATGCCATACGACCCACAAAAAGAGTGTGCAACTAGGATCTCAATAGCTCCATAGACATTACTATTATCATACATGACGTAATGATAACGGAGTTTCACGCACACTCCCTGTAGGCACTCGGTGGAAAGATCAAGCAATTCAAAACCTAAGTCGGATGTACTGGGTATATTCTGAACGATGGAAAATGCAAGGAGCATGGTATCGATAAATAAACAACCCTCCCTGACCAGGAGTGTGCAACTAGGATCTCACTAGCTTACATAGACATTACCTATCTACTCATACAGAGTAATATAACGAAATTTCAGCACAGTAGTAAGAGAATAATAAAAATAGCAATAGTAATCGAAAATAATATAATACATAGTAATGATAATAGAAGTGCTGATAAGCTAATAGAAATTAATGAATATATTAATGATGATGATGATGATAATAATAATAATTAAAATAATAGTGATAATTAAATTAATGATAAAAATAATGATAATAATAATAACAACAAATAATAATAATAATGTAAATACTAATGATAATAATAATAATTACTAACAAAGAGTGATAAAAACAATGATAAAAATGATGATCATAATAATATTTAATAATAATGATGTAGGAATTATGACATAATGTTAATAAACAGTGATAACAATAATGGTAATGGTAATGATGAAATAACAGTAGTACTGAAATGATGATCTTAATGATAATAATGATAATGGACAATGGTAAAGAAAATCCTTCTGGAGTGCAGCGCCAGCATGATAATAGTAATAAAGAAATAAACTGCTAATAATTATTGATAATGCAAAAACAAAGCATTAATGGCAATCATTATGATAACAAGAATAATATTAGATGAAAAACAATGTTAATGTTAATAATAATAATAATTACTAATAATAATTATAATTTAATTATAACAATCTTAAAATAACAATAAAAAACTAATGATAATAACATAATAATAATAAAATAATAATAATAATGATACAATAACAAAATATAATGATGATAATAATAAAAAATTTAATTAATATTAATACGTAACAATAATAGTAATTATGATAATAGTAATGAAATAGTTAATATTAATGAAATAATAACAACAACAACAATGATAAAAATAACGCTAATAATAATAATGATAATGGTAATAACCATAATTAATAGTAATTATAATGCAGAAATTAGTAATAAACAATATAATAAGATGATGATGATGATGATGAGGATGATGATGATGATGATGATGATGATGATGATGTAAGAATCAGATAATAGTAATACATTATTAACAAGAAAAATAAAATGATAATAGTAATAATAATGATAATAGTAATAATAATGATAATGATGGATAATAATAACTATCTAATAATGATGATATCGATAATGAAATAATAATTACGAAAATGATAAAAATAATGATAATAATGATTTTGATAATATAGTAGTAATAAGATGAAGAATTATACTAACAATAATAATAATGAAATATTAATAATAATATAAAATAATAGTTATTATATTACTATTATTATAATAATAATAATAATGATAATATAATAATAATAATAATAATAATAATAATAATAATAATAATAAGGGTTTTATAGTAACAAAAGATAAGCTTAATATTAAAATAACCAATAATTAAAAAGGGATAATAAAAATAAATTCTAATATTATGATGATTGTAATAATGATTTGTGGTTAGATAATGATGTAATATTAGTAATTATGATAATGATATAAAACAATAATGATAATCAAGCAAAATGCAACACTAATAAAAAAATGATAATGATGTAATAATAATGCTCATAATAATAATAATAATGATAATCATAATAACAAAAAACAATAATAATAATAATAAGCAATAATAATAATAATAAATAATAAGAGTTATAATAATAATAAAATAAAAATAATAATAAGAATCTATATAGAATAATTAATAATTATTATTTATTATATTATTATTATTATATATTTAAATGATAATAATGATATTAAAGAATAAGAAAATAAACAATGATATTATTAATATTGTATTATTATTAATAATTAATAATAAGAGAATGAAATTAACATATAATTTGGTATTACTAATAATGACAATAAAATAAGAATAATACTTAATAATGATAATAATAGTAATAATAGTGCGATAATTATAAGGATTATAAATAATAATAATTTTACCGAAAAACTGATAAAAATGGTAATAATAATAACGATAATAAAACAGTAATGATGATGATAATAATAACAACAACAAACAAAAAAAACAATAATAATAATGAAATAAAAAATAATATATAATAATAATAATAATAATAATAATAATAACGATGATAATAATAATAATGATGATAATAATAATGGTAAATAATAATAAGGGCTAGTGCTAATAATAAGACAATGATATTGATAATGAAAATAATAAAATTAATATAATAATAATACTAAGTGTCAATAGTAATAACAATATAATAATAATGATGATGGTGGGATAAAAATAATAACAATAATTAGGATCGATAAGAATAATGTAATGATGATGAGGACGTGATGTTAATGATAATGATAGTAAAAGCAATTATAATAATGACATAATAATGATAATAGTGACAGTAATGATAATATAACAATAGTAATAAAATAATAACAATAATAATAATAAAGATATAATAATAATAATAATAATAATGATAATACTAATAATTATTATTATAATAAATACTTGTATAATCATACCATAATAATAATCATAATAAAATAAAATAATAATTAATAATAATAATGATAATAAATAATGAAATCTAATACTACTATACTACTACTACTACTAATAAAATAATAATTATCATTATGTTATTAAATATATTATTATTATTATTTTATATATTATATATTATTATGATGATGATAGATTTGAGGATGATGTGATGATTAGTATCATTTCATTATGTTGTTGTTGTTGTTGTGTTTATTCATATAATTATCCTCATTTCTATTCTACAGTAACAAGGGTAACAACACTTAATACACTACGATAATAATAATAATAATAATATCAACAAGAACAACGACAAAATAATTAAATAATAACAAAATTAATAATAATAATAATAATAATAATATAGAATAACAATAGTAATAATAAAATAAGATAATATTAAGGATAATAGTGATAAGTAAAATAATAATGATATCAATAATAAATGATAATGATAATAGCAGGCAAGGACGTAGTAACTCCAGTGGGACCCACAGCCCGCCTTACTTGCTGGTGGGAGGGACAACACCCTTCCCCCAGAGTTCCATTTTTTATTATATTAATGCTAATGGTAATAACAATAATAAAATAATAGAATAATAATGATAATAAATAACGATAATAAATAAATAATAATAATAATAATATAAAATAATAATAATAAACAATATTCAGGTTAATAATAATAATAATAATAATAAATAATAATAATAATATAATAAAAACACTAATAGTAATAATATAATAAAATAATACTAAACACTAATATAATGACAATAATAATAATAGTAATGATAACATGATAGCAACCATAATGATACTACAATGTTAGAAAAATGATAATAATAAAATGATATTAATAATAATGATAATAATACTGATAATGAGATAATGAGAATAATAATGATTAATATAATAATAATAATAATAATATATAATAATCATAATAATAAAATTATATTATTTATTATCATTATCATTATTATCATTATTATATTATTATCATATATCATCATTACATCATATCATTATTATATCTATTATTAATAATCATTTTATATTATCATTATTATCATAAACATTGTCCTATCATATGGTTGCTATCATTGTTATCATTTACTATTATGATTATTGTCATATCATTAGTGTTGTTAGTACATTGTTATTAGATTCTATTACTATTATTGTTTTATACATATTATTATATTGTTATTGTTTTATTAACATCATTATTATATGCTGTTGTTATACTATAATTGTTATATTATTGTATAGTATTATATATTATTATTATTTTATTAGTATTATTATTATTATTATATATTAACTTAATATTTATATTTATATGATTCTTATTATTCATGATATTATATTATTATATCGTTTAATTAGTATATATTATAACAAAGATAATCTCCCTCCTTCTACGCTGTCTTCCTCTTATATCTCTCCTCCCGCCCTCCCTCCTTCCCTCTTCCTTCCTTCCTTCCTTCACCCTCTCTCCCCTCTTCCTCCCTGCTTCCCTCTCCTCCACTCCCTCCTTCCCTCCCTCCCTCCCTCCCTCCCTCCCTCCACCGCTACCGCTGTTTTGCCACGGGAACAAGCCGCGGCGCTACAAATTGGGAGCGTCCACATGCATACGTAAGCGCGGGCGAGGAGGAGTGTCTTGCGGCGCTCGGACAAAGGGGCCCGGGATGCGGTCGCCGCTTTTGGTCACGCTGTTAAGTTCCCTTGTGTCTTCCGCGGATGTGCGAAGCCTTTTGCTGCAGGTAAGGGAAAAGGTGGGAGGGCAAGCGAGGGATGGGGAGGAGAGGAGGAGTGGGATGGGGAGGAGTGGGATTGGGAAGGATTCGGCGGGGTGGAAAGGGGTAGAGGGGAAGGAGTGGGATGGGGAGGAGGGGAAGGAGTGGGATGGGGAGGGATTCGGTGGGGTGGGAAGGGGAGGAGGGGAGGAGTGGGATGGGGAGGAGGGGAAGGAGTGGGATGGGGAAACGGAAGGGAATATATATATATATATATATATATATAATATATATATATATATATATATATATATATATATATATATATATATATATATATATATATATATATATATTATATTATATATATATATATATATATATATATATATATATATTATTCCCTTCCGTTTCCCCATCCCACTCCTTCCCCTCCTCCCCATCCCACTCCTCCCCTCCTCCCCTTCCCACCCCACCGAATCCCTCCCCATCCCACTCCTTCCCCTCCTCCCCATCCCACTCCTTCCCCTCTACCCCTTTCCACCCGCCGAATCCTTCCCAATCCCACTCCTCCCCATCCCACTCCTCCTCTCCTCCCCATCCCTCGCTTGCCCTCCCACCTTTTCCCTTACCTGCAGCAAAAGGCTTCGCACATCCGCGGAAGACACAAGGGAACTTAACAGCGTGACCAAAAGCGGCGACCGCATCCCGGGCCCCTTTGTCCGAGCGCCGCAAGACACTCCTCCTCGCCCGCGCTTACGTATGCATGTGGACGCTCCCCAAATTTTTAGCGCCGCGGCTTGTTCCCGTGGCAAAACAGCGGTAGCGGTGGAGGAGGGAGGGAGGGAGGGAGGGAGGGAAGGAGGGAGTGGAGGAGAGGGAAGCAGGGAGGAAGAGGGGAGAGAGAGTGAGGGAAGGAAGGAAGGAAAGAGGGAAGGAGGAAGGGCGGGAGGGAGAGATATAAGAGGAAGACAGCGTAGAAGGAGGGAGATTATCTTGTTACTATTACAATCATTATTATTATTATTATTATTATTATCATTATCATTATCATTATTATTATTATTATTATTACTATTAATCATATTATTATTATTATTATTATTATTATTATTATTATTATTATTGTTATTATTATTATTGTTATTATTATTATTATCATCATTACTGTAATAATAGTAGTAATAATATTAACAGTAATGATGATAATAATAATAATAACAATAATAATAATACATATGATGATAACAATGATAATAATAATAATAATAATAATATGATTAATAGTAATAATAATAATAATAATAATGATAATGATAATGATAATAATAATATAATAATAATAATGATTGTAATAGTAACAAAGATAATCTCCCTCCTTCTACGCTGTCTTCCTCTTATATCTCTCCCTCCCGCCCTCCCTCCTTCCCTCTTTCCTTCCTTCCTTCCCTCTCTCTCTCTCCCCCTCTCCTCCCTGCTTCCCTCTCCTCCACTCCCTCCTTCCCCCCCTCCCTCCCTCCCTCCCTCCCTCCACCGCTACCGCGGCTTGTTCCCGTGGCAAAACAGCGGTAGCGGTGGAGGGAGGGAGGGAGGGAGGGAGGGAGGGAAGGAGGGAGTGGAGGAGAGGGAAGCAGGGAGGAAGAGGGGGAGAGAGAGTGAAGGAAGGAAGGAAGGAAAGAGGGAAGGAGGGAGGGCGGGAGGGAGAGATATAAGAGGAAGACAGCGTAGAAGGAGGGAGATTATCTTTGTTACTATTACAATCATTATTATTATTATTATTATTATTATCATTATCATTATCATTATTATTATTATTATTATTACTATTAATCATATTATTATTATTATTATTATTATTATTATTATTATTATTATTACTATTATCATTATTATTACTATTATCATATTTATTTTTATTGTTATTAATGTTATTACTATTATCTGATTATTATCATCATCATCATCATCATCATCATCATCATCATCTTTATTATAATTGTTATTACTAATTTATCATTATAATTAATATTATTATGGTTATTACCATTATCATTATTATTATTATCGTTATTTTTATCATTGTTGTTGTTGTTATTATTATTATTACTATTACTATTATCATTACTATTATATAATTACTATTATTGTTATTATTAATATTAATAAATTTGTTATTATTATCATCATTAATATTTTGTTATTGTTATTATTATTATTATTATTATTATCATTAACATTGTTTCATCTAATATTATTATTGTTATCAGAATGATTGCCATTAATGCTTTAGTTTTATCATTATCATCATTATTATCAGTTATTATCTTTATTACTATTATCATGCTGGAGCTGCACTCCATGAGGATTTCTTTACCATTGTCATTATCATTATTATCATTAAGATCATCATTATCATTACTACTGTTATTTTCATCATTACCATTACCATTATTGTTATCACTGTTATTAACATTATTCATTAATCCATAACATCATTATTATTAGTATTATTATGATCATCATTTTTATCATTGTTTTATCACTCTTGTTATTGTTATTATTATTATCATTAGTATTATCAAATTACTATTATTATATATTTTTATTA
>NW_023664865.1:0-7500 GCF_015228065.2 Penaeus monodon
CATCCCCAGCCCGGTTTCAAATCATCGCTGGGGGAAGGGTGCCACGCCGGCAAACCCTGGGAGAGTTCTCCCTGGTCCAAGATGGAATGAACCAGGGGTGGGTACACCATCCCCTCTCAAAGGCCTTGGTGCACCAGGAAAACCTTTTTTGTCTCATCCCTCATTTGGACCCCTCCAGTATGGGTAGCCCTCTGGTCCAGCTCACCAGATCATTGGGACCTCAAGCCCCCCTACCGCGGCAAGGCGGCTTCCGTTAGGGGGGTCTCCACAAGGAGTGCCATCCTCCACGCAATAGTGCGATCAAGGAGCACTGACATTGTCATGCTCCAGGAGACAATAGCAGCGAGACCTGTTCACTTCTCTGAGTATCATGTCTTCATGCTGCCACACATTGATGGCAAGAGAGGCTTGATCACCCTGGTCAGAGCAACAATCCCCTGCTTCACAATAGCCGATACAATGCACTGTGGAGACGATGTTGAATGTCGAGATTCACCTGGTCGGGGGGCCCCTGAAATTGTAAAATATGTACAGCCGGCCAGACTGCAGGAAATTAGACATCAGCCAATTCTGTGCTTCTGTAGCACATGACTGAGTGATCATAGGGGGAGACTTCAACGCACACCACCCCATCCTGGCTCCCTGCAGGGCACCGGATGCGGCTGGCTATCACAAAGCCAACGTGCTTGAGACATCCCCGAGATCGCTCTCCTCAATACCCAGGAGCCAATGTCAGAGGAGAGGTCCTAGACCTCACCTTGCCACTGCGACTCTGGTGGAGAGGATTGGCTGGTGTGTCGATGAGACCGTCACAAGTGATCATTATGGCACTATAACTACCCTCATGGAGGCTGGCCCAGCTGAAATGCCACGGCCGAATCCAAGATGGAAAATAGACAAGACCAACTGGCAGGCATTTCAGAACGCCTTGGCCCGCTGTCTGAGAAGCAATGAACCCACACAAAGTGAAAACATGGAAGTGCTAGAAGCCAGACTTGTAAATGCCATTGATGAGGCAGCCTCACTAACCATACCTAAAACTCGGCCTGGGTCCAGGGGTCACAAAGACGCCTGGTACTTTAACGACGAGATCAGGGAGGTCAACCACAGGGTAAACATGTGCTGAAGACATTACCAAAGGCAAAGAACCCCCGACAACCTAGCCCTCCTAAGGGAGGCTGTCAGGGATGCCAAGGAAACTGCCAACAGAGTCAGGCAGGAAAAGTGGCTGGAATGGTGCGAGTCCTTCGACCACCATACCACCCTCTCAGAGCTATGACAAGTGAGCTACCAGCCGTTAACCCCCAAGAAGCAGACATCATGACCCCCAGTCAGAGGTGAACAGACTAGCGCACGAGTTCTCTGTGAGAACAAGTAGCAACAGCCTGCCAGCCGAACTGAGGGCAAGACAAGAATCCCTACAACCAGACAGACATGCTCATATCAGAGAAAGGCAGCCGAACCCGATAACTCAAACGTTATCTTTTCTCTGAGGGAACTAAGAAATGCCAATAAAGTCAGTTGTAACACAGCCCCGGGCTCTGATGGGATCTCGTACGCCATCATTTCCCACCTGGGACTGAGCTTGCATTCCTGCAACTCATCAACAAGTCCTGGGAAACCTCACTCTACCCCAGAGTTGAAAAAGGGCTACTATAGTTCCCATCCCTAAACCAAAGGAGCCAGGGAAGTACCGCCCCATCTCTCTCCTCAGCTGTCTAGCCAAGACGGCCGATAGGATGGTACTAAACCGGCTCCAATGGAAAATGGGACTCCCACATGAACACCAAGGTTCACCAGGGGCATGAGCACAGCGCACAGCATAGCCACGCTCTTGAGCACAATAAGCACGGGTACATCTGTGGTAGTATTCCTCGACCTGGAGAAGGCATTTGAATTGGCAAGTCCTCTTGCTATTCAGGAGAGCCTGATCCAAAAGGGAATCAGAGGTAAGCTCTTGGCTTAGATAGGTGACTACTTTAGGAACAGAACAGAAAAGGTATGAATGAGAATGAATATCTTCACAATACAAGAGATGTATTAAACCCGTTTCGATTGTGTCTTCGTCACATACATCAGAGAAAATATATATCAGACATGAGCTGACAAAACACCTGACTGTGACCTCCTCTTCGTTGCTCGCATGATTGTTGCCGTGACCTTGGATAATTTGAACCTGCCCGATGCCGTGTTGACATTATTCTCCATCGCGATGTATGCTGCTTCCATAATTTTTCTTTTTAGCTTGTTCAGTCCTCCATGGACTATTTTTGCATCCTTCCAGTTCGGTAGATGTCCAGCTTCATCTATATGTACCACCATGGCATTGGAAGTCCTGTGGTGACAGATGTCAGCTCGATGTTCGCTGATCCTGGTGCTGAAACCGCGGCCTGTTTCCTCAAAGTATGCTGTATCACAACCGCTGCAGGGTATGCGATATACAGCACTACAATGGTTGCTTTGGGGCTGCTTTCTGTCACGTATTAAGTCATGTATCTTTTTCCGGATGTGCTGGCGATTCTCACTGTCTTGCTGAAGTATCTGCTGATCACCTGGGAAATGTTACATGACGGTAATGTGAGAACATTCTAGAAGGGGGTGCGGGGTCTGCTCTTACGAGTAGCTCTCCCTTCTTTTGAGTTTAGCAGGAAGCCCTGGGATATTTGTGTTTATGAAAGAACTAATTACATGGGAAAAATCATCCTAAAAAAATTCAGGGCTGCAGATCCTTGGCCTAGGAAGAAGCCAATACAAACCGATTTCGTTTGTTGCGTGGGGGTTTATAAGGATATAATACATTTTTGTGGTTTTCCGTTACAGAGAAACCTTTTTTTTCCATCGTCACCCCGATGGATCAAGGCCCGGAAGGGTAGTTTCTAAACCCCTCCTCCCTTCCCCCGGTAACTGGATTTTCTCGTGAACGGAGTTGAGCCGCGTTAGCGTATTTTTGCAAGCACAACCTCCTGGGGGACAATGACGAGGACGCCCATTTTACGTAACGAAGCCATTAGTGTCTGCCGATTAATCCCTGTAGTTATCTCTCCCCCAGATCTCCACACTAGTCTACGGGTATTCTTCCCCAGCATTTTAAAAATACCCGAAGTCTACGCATAATTCTTCACTAGGCAAACAAAGTGGTGCCCTCGGCAGTGGGATTTCTGCGCCCTTGTCAGGGGGGGGGGTGCCCCCTCTCAATGCGAACTCCCACTGCCAAGACACCTTTTGTATATTATATATATAATAAAATTTTATATATTTATATATATATATATATATATTATATATTATTTTATTATATATATATATTTTAGGGGGTTTTTTGGGGGGGGTGTTTTTGTTGTTTTTATGTATATATTATATATATATATATATATATATATATATATTATATTTTATATATATATAATAATATATATATATAAAAATTTTTTATGCATTTATATATACAATATATATAAACATATATACATTTTATATTCATGCATTTTTATATATATATATATATATATATATATAATATAAAATTATATATATATTATATATATATAATTATATAAATTTTACATCTATTCTTTTCTATATATATGTAAATATATATTTTTACAGGCAATATGTGAAACTAGTAAATTACTGAAATGACTAAAATATTTAGGCATTAGGTGAAATGTCTGGGCCCAAACCGGGCCTTTCACTTAATGACTCAAATAGCCAGACATTCCGTGTAATGACTAAAAAAATAACGCACCCTGATTACACCTTTTTACCTAAGTTTTCCATTTGTTTTTTCAGGTAATCATTTGTAAAGCCTAAAATACCATGTCATCTTTTACATTTCCTGGTAAGAAAAAAGAGGGAAAGAGGGGAGTTTGAGTGCCTTTCCCAAAGGGCTGGATGTTGGCTTCCATTGCCCTGGAGTCAAGGAACCCACGATGGTTATTTTGGGTCCGTAAGGGAAAACCTATCGGCTTCCCCCTACGGGTAGAGACTTGACTCACCCCAGGAAACGGGGGCCCCCCCAATCAACTGATACGGGAAAGGGCTTCTCGGGGGGCAAATGCCCTCCATGGGGCTACTGGATGACTATAGCGTGGGATGGTGGGGAGGGAAGGGGGGGGGCTCCCAAACCCTACTCTATAAAAAACCCCAGAGCACGGGGGGCCAATAGTAAATTGCCCTCGTGGCTTTTTTTTGGGCGATTTTTCCTCCGGTGTGCTACTGGATGACTATAACGGGGGTTGGGGGGGAAAGGGAGGGGAGAGGGTTTGCCACCCTAGTCATAAACACCCAGACCCTGTGGGCCCCGTAAACCTAAAACGGGCGTCAAATTCTTGGCGTGTGCCCTTTCCAGTGGGGCTAC
This sequence comes from Penaeus monodon, assembly GCF_015228065.2. NCBI lineage: Eukaryota > Metazoa > Arthropoda > Malacostraca > Decapoda > Penaeidae > Penaeus > Penaeus monodon. The sequence continues at coordinate 4,358 of NW_023664865.1, forward strand.
TGGGTGACTATAGCGAGGGATGGTGAGGGGGGGAAGGGAGAAGGGCTACCACCTTACTCTATTATGCACACCAGGGCACTGGGGGCCCCCACTGTGTGGCTTCCCCCTTTTTTTAGGGGAATGAAATCCAGTGTGCTACTAGGTGCTATGCATTTGGTTCGGGAAAACCCCCTTTTTGGGCCTCAAAACGCGTTGCTTTGCCAGCTTTTCCCCGGGGGGTGTCTGCCACCTTTTTTGTGTGCGTGTTTTTCCCGGGCGTGTGTGTGTGTTTTACAGTGGCCGCTCTTTTTGTTCCTTAAGGCCGGGGCTTCGAAGGTTGGGATTCAGATAGAACACGATGATCCTTTTTCTCGGATCCGATTTTTTTGGGTTTTTGGGCTTTTTTTCCCAACCCCTAATTCATTTTTGGGCTATTGGGTTTCTTCATCAGTGTAAATTCTTTATGAATTATTTATTTTTTTTTTAATATTATTGTCAAATTCGGGATTATTATTATTTTTATTCTAAGTATTATGATTATTTTAAATTATTTTATTATTATCATTATTTTAAATTATTATTATTATTTTTTATTATCTTACTTTTATTTTATCATTATTATTTTTAAATTATTATTATTTTTTGCTACAAATTACTATTTATCATTTTCATTTTTATTATCCTTTTATTATTGATTTTTTACATTATTACTATTTTTTTAAATTATTATTATTATGATCATTACAAATTACTGCATTATCATTTTTAAACTGTTCTTGTTATCAAAATTTTTTTAACATTATCGTTTATTATTATCTTTATCAAAAACTATTTCTTTTTATCTGCCATCATCATCCTTCTTATTATTATCATTTTTGTTCGTAAACCCGCATTCTCGAATACAAAGACTTAATTAGGACGGCCCTTCACTCAGTAAACCATTTTTCCCTCAGTAATTAAAAGGGGCACTCTCACCACTAAAAATCACATCTAACAATACTAATTTTAAAAAATTAACCGCACTTTTAGTTTAAAATTGGAGTACTCATAAATGAGTCACCCCCCAAAACCCCCAACAATGAAAACCCGAAACAAAAAAAACTTTTCCCTATATTATTTATATTAATAAAATATATTAAAAATATATATTATATATTATATAATATATATATATATATATTTTATAATATATATAAAAATGCAAAAATTTGTATGCATGTATGGATATATATATATATATATATATATATATATATATAAATATATATAAAATATATTTTATAATATATATTTTATTTTGCATTTTTTGTGTGGGGTGTGTAGATGATAGATAAAAATAATAGAGAGAAAAGACCCAAAAGATATATACGGGTTTAAAAATACACATATATGTGTTTTATATAATTTTATTTTATTATATTATATATATTATTAAAATATAATATATATATATAAGTATATATACTACAATATATTTGTATGTATATAAGGGATATAATTTTTGTATAAAGTTTTTATGTGTTTACAATTTCTCCCCCAGTGGAGAGGGGCTCTTGAATCTCCCAAATTGCGAGTGCAAGCCCGGGCCCCTGATTCCCAAAAAGAAAATGATGTTTTATGTATATAAATTATTTTTTTATGCTTTATTATACAGTATATATAATATATATAAAATTTTATATATATATATATATATATATTTATTATATATATTTTTATTTTAATATTTACCTACATTAGTATGTATGTCTTATATGTGTGTAAATTTTATGTGTGTTTATCCATACTTAATACATTTTTTAAAATATGTATATATACATATTTGTATATATGTATATATAATTTTTTTTTTTTTCCCAAAAGTCATTCATTTCCCCTGAAGGACAAGGCCTCTCTCAATTCCTATTGAAGGTTTTCGGAAGGGCTCCCCCTTGCCTGATTGGTACCCTCCCCAATCAACCGCGGTTCGGCGTGCTAACACGCCCTTTCCCCTTTCGAGACCTGCGTTTTTAAACCCCTCAAGGCAGATGTTATTTTCCCCGCCGTGATATTGGGCCCCCAGCTGCAAGTTTTTTTTTATATGTATAAATTGGTTTCCCCTTTTTCGTTTTTTTATCCTTTTAAAAACTTTCCTTTGCATCGTCCCCAATTCCCATCTCATTAACAATTGTTTTTCCCCCAGTCCTTATGCCATTAATGTCATTTTTTAACATGTCTTATTTCGATCCCCGAAAACCCAAATTAAAAACGAATCCTTTGCATTTTTTTTGAAGCCCTTTGGTCATGAAGTTTTAAAAAAAATTCAAAATTTCCGTTCACGTCACTCACTTCATCTCTCTTTATCTGCATAATCAAATGGTTCTTTCCCTTAATTTTCATATATCATCTATTTAAAAAATATATAATGTATCATGTATATAGCCTATATATATAGATATATATTTATATATATATATATAATAAAATATTTTATAAAATATATTAAATTTTATAAAATTTTAAAATATATGTATATATTAAAAACCCCATTTTTAAAAAAAAATATATATATATTATTATAAAACGTATATATATACATATATATGTATAAATATATATAACAATGATTGACTATGTTTATAAAACGCCAGTGCTCTTGGAAACTTCGAGTTGCGAGTGCAAACCCGCCTCTTCTCATAAAGAAGATGATATTTTAAAGTATAAAAAATGATGTTTTATGTAGGGGCGTGTGGGGTGCGTGTGCGTGTGTGTGGTTTTTGGCCCTATCTTGTTTTTTATCTCTGGGCCCCTCTCTCTCTCTCTCTCTATATATATATATATATATATATTAAAATTATGGGATATGTTTTATTTATATCTATTTCCCATCTATCTATTTTTATCTATCTATTCTATCTATTTTTGTATCTTCTCTCTCTTTTCTCTTCAATCTCCTCGTTTTGTTCTCCCCCCTCTCTCTCTCTCTATATATATTTTAATTTTATATATTATATAAATATATATAATATAATTTTAATATAATATATAAAGTATATCTAATAAACTATCTATATATATATTATATACTATAATATATTATTTATTATATAATATATCTATATATATAATTATAAAATTTTAAAATATATATATTATATTATATAATTTTATATTTTTAAAAAATA
>NW_023664866.1:0-13397 GCF_015228065.2 Penaeus monodon
AAAATTAAAATTTTTTTTAAAAATAATAATAAAAATAATAATAATAATAAAATAATAATAATAATATTTAAAAATATTCAATTTAATCAAAATTCTCATTATTCCTCACTTTTTAATATCATCATTATGTTATGATTAATACATTCTGGTAAATATTTATCATTATTATCCCTAATAATTGCGAAATCACCAAGAAATCGCAAAAACGTCATTTTGCGATATACTCTCATAAGGCTAATTTCGCTAGATTTTGCCAGCTTTTTCGCTTTTGGCGATGTTTTTCTTATACCTTTTTATTTTTTATTATGACCATTTCTGTTATTATCATCATCATATCATGATTATCATCATTATTATCGTTATCATCATCATTATCATCAATCATTATCATCATTATCATCATCATTATCATCATTATTGCAATTATTATCATCATTATTGCAATTGTTATCATTATTATTGCAATTATTGGAGTTATAGTATATGTTTTTGCAATAATACTAATAACCACAACAATAATATAGTAATAACAATAATAAAAATATAATAACGATTTTATAATTATTATTTATATCATTATCTTAATTAGTATCGTTATTACAGTAATTATTACTGTTATAATAATTATTTTGCATTATACTACCAGTACAAATAATAATAATGATGATAATAACAATAATAATACTAATAACAATATTATAATCACTAGCATTATTATTATTATACTTATACTATTATTAATTATTGTATTATTACGATATACTAGATTTTTTGGCCATAATACTAATAATTACGATAATAGTCAATAATAAATAATTAAGTAATCATAATAATACTAATTAATACTAATAATAATAATATAATCATAATTAATAATAATAATAATATTTTTTAATAATATTCAACATCGTTATCAAATTACTCTTATTCTCACTTTATCACTCAATTATGGTTATGATTAATACAATTCTGGTAAATATTATCATTATTACCCGAAGAAATTGCCGAAATCACCAAAGAAATCGAAAAACGCATTTGGAAGTATACTCTCTAGGCTATATTTCGCTAGAGCTGTAGATTGCCGTCTTTTCGAACTTTTGGGAATATTTTTTTCTTATACCTTTTTTATATTATATATGGACACAATTCCTGTTATTATCATCATCATTATCATGATTATCATCATTATTATCGTTATCATCATCATTATCATCATTATTGCAATTATTATCATCATTATTGCAATTGTTATCATTATTATTGCAATTATTGGAGTTATAGTATATGTTTTTGCAATAATACTAATAACCACAACAATAATAATAGTAATAACAATAATAAAAAATAATAACGATTTTATAATTATTATTTATATCATTATTTAATTAGTATCGTTATTACAGTAATTATTACTGTTAAATATTAATTTTTGCAATTATACTACCAGTACAAATAATAATAATGATGATAATAACAATAATAATACTAATAACATATTATTATCACTAGCATTATTATTATTATACTTATACTTATTATTATTATTGTTATTATTACAGATATAATAGATTTTTTGGCAATAATACTAATAATTAAGATAATAGTAATAATATAATAATAATAATAATATATATAATAATATTCAAATGTTATATAATAATAATAATAATATTTTTAATAATATTCAAATGTTATCAAAATTCTCTTTATTCTCACTTTTATCATCATTATTGTTATGATTAATACAATTCTGGTAAATATTATCATTATTACCCTAATAATTGCCGAAATCACCAAAGAAATCGAAAAAACGTCATTTTGGAGTATACTCTCATAAGGCTATATTTCGCTAGATTTTGCCGCTTTTTCGACTTTTGGGAATGTTTTTCTTATACCTTTTTTATATTATATATGGACACAATTCCTGTTTATTATCATCATCATTATCATGATTATCATCATTATTATCGTTATCATCATCATTATCATCATTATCATCATTATCATCATCATTATCATCATTATTGCAATTATTATCATCATTATTGCAATTGTTATCATTATTATTGCAATTATTGGAGTTATAGTATATGTTTTTGCAATAATACTAATAACCACAACAATAATAATAGTAATAAACAATAATAATAACAATAATAACGATTTGTATAATTATCTATATATATTATCTTAATTAGGTATCGTTAGTACAGTTAATATTACTGTTATAATACATTATTTTGGCATTATACAATAACAGTACAAATAATAATAATGATGATAATAAAACAAAGAATTCATACTATAACAATATTATAATCACTAGCATTATTATTAATTATACCTTATACTATTATTTATGTTTTTTACCAGATAATATAGATTTTGGCAATAATACTATAATTAAAGATAATAGTAATAATAATAATAATAATAATAAGAATAATAATAATAATATAAGAATAATAATAATAATCCCTCCCCCCCCCACAATAATAATAATAATAATAATAATAATATTTTTAATAATATTCAAATGTTATCAAAATTCTCTTTATCTCACTTTTATCATCATTATGTTATGATTCATACAATTCTGGTAAATATTATCATTATTACCCTTAATAATTGCGAAATCACCAAAAGAAATCGAAAAAAAACGTCAATTTTGGAGTATACTCTCATAAGGCATATTTCGCTAGATTTTGCCGCTGTTTCGACTTTTGGGAATGTTTTTTCTTATACCTTTTTTATAGTAATATGGACACAATTAATGTTATTATCATCATCATTATCATGATTATCATCATTATTATCGTTTTATCATCATCATTAGCATCATTATCATTCATTTATCATCATCATTATCATCATTATTGCAATATTATCATCATTATTGCAATTGTTATCATTATTATTTGACAATTATTGGAGTTATAGGTATATGTTTTGCAATAATACTAATAACCACAACAAGATAATAATTAGTAATTATTATAATAATCAATGATTATAATATTATTTAATATTATTTTAAAAGTATGTTATTAATATTACTATATAAAATTTTAATATACTACAAGTAAAATAATAATAATGATGAATAATATTATAATTATAATTAACAAATATTAATAAGAATTATTATATTATATAATTATTTATTAATTGTTATTATTACAATTATAATAATTTTTTGCAATAATAATAATAATTAAATATATATATAATTATTATAATAATATTATAATAATATATAATAGATATAATTAAAATTAATAATAATAATAAGTAATAATAATAATAATTTTAATAATATAAATGTTATAAAAATTTAATCACTTATAATAATATTTTATGATTAATAAATTGGTAATAAATACTTAATATACCCTAATATTGAAATCACAAAGAAATAAAAAGTCATTTAGTATACTTTAAGCATTATTTTAGATTATACACTTTTTACTTTTAATTTTTCCTTATCTTTTTTATATTAATAGGACAAAAATTCTGTTTTATATATTCATAGATTATCTATCCTTTTTATTTCATTCATATTATCCTTATATCATTATCATATATATCATTTCATATTATCATATCATTATTTAAATTTTTTTTATTGCATTATTGGAGTTATCATATTATTCATTATCAATATCATATAACCACAACATAAAAATATAACACAATTAAATAATAATTATTAAATTTATTTATTATTATTCATTATCTTAATTAGTACTATAACATAATAATAATAATTATATTAATTATATACAATAATAATTTTATAATATGATTAATAACAATATAATTATAATTTATTAATAATTATACATTATAATTAATTATTTTTAATTATATATTGTATATTAATAATGATAATAAAATAATAATATAATAAAATATTATAATATATAATAATATTAATATAATATAATAATTAATATAATATAATATAATAAATAAAATAATTATTGACAATAATATAATTTAATAATATTAAATTATCAAAATTATATATATTATAATACAATATATATTATATAATAAATATGATAAATATAATCAATAAATAATAATTTTTAATATTAAATACAAAAACTCTTTATAACTTTTACATCATTTGATGTTATTATAATCTGGTAATTTATTTACCCTATTATGGAAATCACATTTTAACCTTTAAAATATCATTGGGTATCTCCATAGTATTCCTATTTGCGATTTTATCGATTTTGGGAATTTATCTTATCCTTTTAATCATATGACACAATTTCTCTATATTATCATCATATTAATTATTAATATTTTAATATTATATTATATTCAATTATTCATATATCATATTTTTCATATCTAATACCAATAATATATATTATTCAATTTAATACATATAATTAATTATTGGATTATATATTATTTGCAATATATTACCACAATAATTATTATATTAATAATAATTATTATGCAATATACGATTTATAATTAATTAATTAATATCAATATTAAATATAATCGAATATTACTAATTATACTGTTATAATAATATTTTCATATATACATAAAAATATTAATATAAATAACAATAATATACTAATCAATAATTAACACTAAGCATTTTTTATTATACTTATACTTATTTTTATTTTGTTATTATTACAATTAATAAATTTTTTTAATAATACTAATAATTAAGATAATAATAATAATAATAATAAAAATATAATAATAATAATAATAAATAAATTTAAAATAATAATAATAATAATAAAATAAAAATAAAAATTTTTTTTAAATTTCAAATGTTATCAAATTCTCTTTAAATTTCACTTTTTTCCATTTTTGTTTGTTTAAAAAATTCTGGTAATATTTTATTATTACCCTTAAATTTCCGAAATCACCAAAGAAAACGAAAAAAAGTCATTTTGGGGTATACTCTCAAAAGGCTAATATTTCGCTAATTTTCCGCTTGTTCGACTTTTGGGATGGTTTTTTTTCTATAACTTTTTGTATATTTATATGGACGCAATTCCTGTTATTATCATCATCATCATTTCCTGATTATCATCATTATTAATTGTTATCACATCATCATTATCATCATTATCACATCTTATTATCATCATTATTGAAGTATTATCATCCATTATTGCAATTATTATCAGCATTATGTCAATTGTTATCATTAATTATTGCGATTAGATGGGTTTATAGATATATTTTTCCATTAAATACTAATAACCACAACAATAATAATAGTATACCAATGATGATAACCATAATAACGATTTATAATTATTATTTATATCATTACATTCCTAATTAGTATCGTTATTACTGGTAATTATTACTGTTATCAAATTATTTTTGCAATTATACTACCAGTAGCAAATGATAATAATGAGGATAATAACATAAATCTAATAACTATATTAATAAAAACCCTAGCATTATTATTATATACTTATACTTATTATTATTATTGTTATTTTACCAGATAATAATAGATTTTTTGGCATAATCTAATATTAAGGATAATAGTAATAATGATAATAATAATAATATATCAAATAATAATATAATAAATAATAAGAATAATACTATAATAATAATTTTATAATCTTCAAATGTTATCAAATTCTCTTTTATTCTCACTTTTATCATCATTATTGTTATTATTAATACAATTCTGGTAAATTTATTAGCATTATTCCCCTAATAATTGCCGAAATCACCAAGAAATCGAAAAAACGTCATTTTGGAGTATCTCTCAAATGCTATATTCCTAATTTTGCCCTTTTTCGACTTTTTGGGAATTTTTTCTTATACCATTTTTATAATTATATATGACAAATTCCTTGTTATTATCATCCTCATTATATGATTATCATCATTAATACGTTATCATCATCATTATCATCATTATCATCATTATTATCATCATTATCATCATTATTCAATTATTATCTCATTATTGCAATTGTTATCATTTTTATTGCAATTATGAGTTATAGTATTATTTTTGCAATAATTTCAATAACCACAACAATAATAATAGTAATTAACAATAAATAATAACAAATAATAACGATTTTTAATTATTAAATTTATAATTCCAAAAAAATTTAAAACTTAATTAGTATCGTTATTACTGTAAATATTAATGTTTTAATAATTATTTTTGCAATTATACTACATACAAATAATAATAATGATGATATTAGCAATAATAATACTAATAACAATATTATACCACTAGCATTATTTTCATTATTCTTAATAAATTCTTATTATTTTTATTAAATTTTTTTAACCAGAAAATAAAGATTTTTTGGCATTATACTATAATTAAGATAATAGTAATAATAATAATAATAATATAATAATAATAATAATAATATAAATAAAAAATAATATTTAATAATAAAAATAATAATATAAAAATTTTAATACTATTCAATGTTATCAAATTCTCTTTATTCTCACTTTTATCATCATTATTGTTATGATTAATACATTCTTTGGGAATTATTATCATTATTACCCTAATAATTGCCGAAATCACCAAAGAAACGAAAAACTTCATTTTGGGTATACTCTCAAAAGGTATATTTCGCTAGAAATTTTTCCCCTTTTCGACTTTTAGAAGTTTTTCTTATACATTTTATATCATTATGGACACAAAATTCCTTTATTATCATCATCATCAAATTTTCATGATTTTCATCATTATCGTTAATCATCATCATTATCATCATTATCTCATTATCATTTATCATTATTTATCATTATTGCAATTTTATCATCATTATTGCAATTGCTCATTATTATTGCAATTATGGAGTTATAGTAATATTTTTGCAATAATACTAATAACCAACAAAAAAATAAATAGTAATAACAATAATAATAACAATAAAAACGATTTTAAAAATTATTATTTATACATTTCTTAATTATATCGTTTATTACTGTAATTATTACGTTATAATAATTATTTTGCAATTTAAAACACCCGTACAAATACAAATAATGATGATATAAAATAATAATACTAATAACAATATTATACCCCTAGCATTTTATATTATACTTAATTATTATTATTTGTTATTATTACAGATATAATAGATTTTTTTGCAATAAAACTAATAATTAAGATAATATTAATAATAATAATAATATATATTAAACATAAAATAATATAATAATAAAAATATAATAATAATAAAAATAATTTTAATAATATTCATTGTTATCAAAATTTCTTTATTCTCACTTTTTCATCATTATTGTTATGATTAAACAATTCGGTAATTAAATCATATTACCCTAATAAATTGCCGAAATCACCAAAGAAATCAAAAATCATTTTTTGGGGTATACTCTCATAAGGCTATATTTCGCTAGAATTTTTCCGCTTTTTCGACTTTTGGAATGTTTTCTATACCTTTTTATATTTTATGGACAAAATTCCTGTTTATTATCATCATCTTATCATGATTATCATCATTTCATGATTATCATCATTATTTATGGTATCATCATTTAATCATTATCATAAACATTTTCATCATTATTGCAATTATATCATAAATTTTTGCAATTGTTTTTCATTTTTATTGCAAAATTTTGGAGTTATAAAATATTTTTGCAATAAATTTTAATAACCAACAATATATAGTAATAACATAATATAACATAATACGATTTTAATTTTTATTTATATCATTATCTTAATTAGTATCTTATTACTGGAATTTTTTACTGTATATAATTATTTGCAATTATACTACCGTACAAATAATAATAATGATGATAAATAAAAATAATAATACAAATAACAATTTATAACCATACATTATTATTATTATACTTATACTTTTATTATTATTGTATTATTTCAGATATAAAAATTTTTTGGCAATAATACTAATATTAAGAAAAAGTAATAATATAATTTAAATTTAAAATAATAATAATAATAATAATAATAATAATAATAATAATTTTAATAATATTCAAATGTTATCAAAAATTATCTTTATTCTCACTTTTTTTCATCATTATTGTTATGATTAATACAAATTTTGGTAATTATTACATTATTTCCTAATATTGCAGAAATCACCAAAAATCGAAAAACGTCATTTTGGAGTATACTCTCAAAAGGCTTATATTCGCTAGATTTCGCGCTTTTTCGAAATTTTGGGAATGTTTTTCTTATACCTTTTTTATATATAATTGACAAAAATTCTGTTATTATCAAACAATCATTTTCATGATTATCATAATTTTTATCGTTTTCATCATCAATTATCATCATTATCATCATTATCATTTAAACATTATCATCCTTATTGCAATTTTATCATCATTATTTCAATGTTATCATTTTATTGCAATTATTGAGTTATAGTATATATTTTTGCAAATAAACTAATAACCCAAAACATTTAAAAATGTAATACAAAATAATAACAATAATACGATTTTATAATTTTATTTATTCTTATCTTAATTAGTATGTATTACTGGAATTATTACTGTTATTTAAAAATTATTTTTGAATTATATACCATACAAATAATAAAAATATGATGATAACAATATAAAACTAATAACAATATTATAAACCCCTAGCATATTATTATTAACTTATACTTATTATTATTTTTGTTATTATTACAGATATAATAATTTTTGGCAATAAATACTAATAATTAAGATAATAAGTAATAAAATAATAAAATAATAATAATTTAAAAATAATAATATAATATAATAATCTAATAATAATAATAATAATATTCAAATGTATCAAAATTTCTTATTCTCACTTTTCATCATTATTGTTATGATTTAAAACAATTCGGTAATTATTATCATTTAATTACCTAAAAATTGCCGAATCACAAAGAAAACGAAAAACCGTCTTTTGGAGTTTACTCTCAAAAGGCATATTTCGCTAGATTTGCCGCTTTTTTTGACTTTTGGAATGTTTTTCTTATACTTTTTATATTATATTGGACATAATTCCTGTTATTATCATCATCTTTCATGATTATCATCATTATTTATCGTTATCATCTCATTATTCATCATTATCACATTATCACATCATTATCATCATATGCAATTATTATCATCATTATGCAATTGTTATCATTTTATTGCAATTTTTTGGAGTTATATAAAATATTTTTGCAATAATACTAAAACCCCAACATAATATGTAATAACAAAAATAAAAACATAATAAAGATTTTAATAATTATTTATATCATTATTTTAATTAGTATCGTTTTTATGTATTATTACTGTTATAATAATTATTTTTGCAAATTTAAATACCAGTACAATAATTAATTATGGATAATACAATAATAATACAATAACAATATTAAAAACCACTAGCATTATTATTATATACTTATACTTATTATTATTATTTTTATTATTCAGAATTAAAAATTTTTTGGCAATAAAACTAATAATTAAGATAATAGAATTTAAAAATAAAAATAATAATAATAAAAAAAATAATAAAAATAATAATAATAATAATAATAATAATAATATTAATTTTAAAAATATTAAGTTATCAAAATTCTCTTTTTTTTCACTTTATCATCATTATTGGGTTTTGATTAATACAATCTGGTAATTATTATCATTATTAACCTAATAATTCGAAATCACCAAAAAATCGAAAAAAACGTATTTGGAGTATACTCTCATAAGGCTAATATTTCGCTTAATTTCCGCTTTTTTGACTTTTGGGAATGTTTTTCTTATACCTTTTTATATATTAGGACACAATTCCCGTTATTATCATCATCATTATCGATTATCATCATTATTATCGTTATCATCATCATTATCATCATTATCATCATTATCATCATCATTATACTCTTATTGCAATTATTATCATCATTATGGCAAATTTTTCATTATTATTGCAATTATTGGAGTTTATAGTATATATTTGAATAATAAATAAAAACCACAACAAAAAAAATATAATAACAAAAATAATAACAATAATAGATTTTATAATTATTATTTTTATCATTATCTTAATTATATCGTTTTATGTAATTAAATTTCCCGTTATGATAATTATTTTTGCAATTATACTCCAGTACAAATAATAATAAGATGATAATAGAATAATAATACTTAAAACAATTTTTATACACTAGCAAATTTTCATTATTATACTTATACTTATCAAATTTTTTTTTTATTTTTAAGATATAATAGATTTTTTGGAAAATATAATAATTTAAATAATGATAATATAATAAAATATAATATAATAATAATAATAATAATAATAATAAAAATAATAATAATAATAATAAATAATAATATAATTATAATTTTAATAATAAATTCAATGTTATCAAAATTCTCTTTATTCTCACTTTTACATCATTATTGTTATGATTAATACAAATCTGTAATTATTATCATTATTACCCTAATATTGCCGAATCACCAAAGAAATCGAAAAACGTCATTTTGGAGTATATTCCCGAAAAGGCATATTTCGCTAATTTTGGCGCTTTTCGACTTTTGGAATTTTTTTTAACTTTTTTTTATATTAATATGGACACAATTCCTCTTTTTATCATACCATTTTCATGATTATCATCATTTTATCGTTATCATCACATTATCATCTTTTTATCATCATTATCTCAAATTTGCAATTATTATCATAATTATTGCAATTGTTATCATTATTATTGCAATTATTTGGGGTTATGTATAAAATTTTTGCAATAAAACTAATAACCACAACAATAATAAATTAATAACAATAATAATAACAATAAAAACGATTTAATATTATTATTTTTATCATTATCTTAATTAGTATCGTTATTACTGTAATTATTATGTTATAATAATTTTTTTGCAATTTATACTACCAGTACAAATATAGTAATGATGATAAAAAACCCCTAATAATACTAAAAACAATATTATAACCACTAGAATTTTATTATTATACTTATACTTATTATTATTATTGTTATTATTTCAGATATAATAGTTTTTTGGCAATAATACTAATAATGAAGATAATAGTAAATAATAAAAAAAATAATAATAATATATAATAATAATAAAAATAATAATAAAAATAATAATCATAATACCAATAATAATTTAATAATATTCAAATGTTATCAAAATTCCCCTTTATTCTCATTTCATCATCATTATTTGTTAGATTAATACAATTCTGGAATTATTATCATTATTTCCTAATAATTGCCAAAAAACACCAAAAAATCGAAAAAACGTCATTTGGGGTATCTCTCAAAGGGTATATTTTGCTAGATTTTGCCGCTTTTTCGACTTTTGGGAAATTTTTTTCTATACCTTTTTTATATAATATATGGCACATTCTGTTATTATCATCATCATTATCATATTATCATCTTATATCGTTATCATCATCATTATATCATTAATCATCATTATCATCATCATTATCATCATTATTGCAATTATTATCATCATTATTGGGATTGTATCATTATTATTGCAATTATTGAAGTTATAGCATAATTTTGCAATAATACTATAACCCCAAAAAATAATAGTAATAACAATATAATAACAATAATACGATTTTATAATTATTATTTATATAATTATCTTAATTAGTAAAACGTTATTACTGTAATTTTTACTGTTATAATAATTTTTTTCAATATTTAATACCATTTCAAATAATAATAATGATGATAATAACAATAATAATACTAATAACAATATTATAACACTAGCATTATCATTATTAAAACTTTATAATATATTATTGTTATTTTTACAGATATAATAGATTTTTTGGCAATAATATAATAATTTAAAAATAATATAAAAATAATAATAAAAATAATATAATAAAAATAATAAAAATAATAATAATATAACAATAGAATAAGAAAAATAAAAATAATAATAATTTTAATAATATTCAAATGTTATCAAAATTCTTTATTTTACTTTTAATCATCAATATTTTTTAGATTATACATTTTTGGGAATTATTACATTATTACACGAAATTTAAATTTCCTAAATCCAAAAAATCGAAAAAACGTCATTTTGGAGTATACTCTTCAAAAGGCTATATTTCGTAGATATTGCCGCTTTTTTTGACTTTTGGGAAAGTTTTTCTTATACTTTTTTATATTATAAATTGACCCAAATTTCCCGTTAATATATCATCATTATCATGATTTATCATCATTTTTATCGTTACATCAATTATATCATTATCATGTTATCATCACATTATCATCATTATTGCAAATTTTTATCATCATTATTGCAATTGTTTCATTTTTATTGCAATTATTGGATTATGGGGATATATTTTTGCAATAAAAATAATAACCACAACAATATAAATAAAACAAAAATAATAACAATAATAACGATTTTATAATTATTTTTTATATCATTATTTAATTATATCTTATTCTGTAATTATTATGTTATAATAATTATTTTTGCAATTATAACCAGTCAAAAAATAATAATGTGAAATAAAAATAAAAAACTAATAAAAATTTATAACCCCTAGAAATTTTTATTATACATCTTATATTATTATTGTTATTTTTACAGAAAAATAGATTTTTTGCAATAAAAACAATAATTAAGCAATAGTAATAATAAAATAATGATAATAATAATTATAATAATAAAATAATAAAATATAAAAATAATAAATAAGAAAAATAAAAAATAAAAATTTAATAAAATTCAATTTTTCAAAAATTTTTTTATTCTCCTTTTATAACATTTTTGTTATGATTAAAACAATTTTGGTAATTATCATCATTTTTACCCCAATCATTTCCGAAAATTTACCAAGAAATCGAAAAAAATCATTTTGGAGATATCTCAAAAAAGGTATATTTCGCTAGATTTTTGCCCTTTTTTGACTTTTTTGGGAATGTTTTTTTTTTATACCTTTTTTTTTAATTTTAAAATGGACACAAATTTCCTTTTATTATCATCATCATTTTCAATATCCCAAATTTTATCGTTATCATCATCATTATCATCATTTCATCATCATTATTGAATTTATATCATCATTATTCAATTTTTTATCATTATTATTCAATTATTTGAGTTTTAGTATATTTTTTGCAATAATACTAATAAACCCCAACAAAATAATAGAAAAACAATAAAATAAAAATTAAAAAAAAATTATACAATTTTTTATTTTTTAATTTTTATTTTTAAAAAAATTTTCAAATTATCCCCTTTAATTAGTAATCCCTTTTTTTTTACTTTTTTTTTTTACTTAATTTTTTTTTATTATTTAAAAAAATTTAATTTTTTTT
>NW_023664867.1:0-7500 GCF_015228065.2 Penaeus monodon
GTTGCTGCCCTGCGAACCAGCTGGTAGTCTGCGATCAGTGGTGTCGGGCTGCTCGCACTTACCATGGATATCGAGACCTGGATAGGGCTCTGCAGCCTGGTTGTTGGTGCCCCGGATGTGTGTATGTCAGTGGTGAACTGGGCAACGAAATCCAGGTGCCTCTCTTCACGCGGGGACTGACGGCGACTCCTGTTGTGCAGGGCGAAGGGAGGGGCTTGTGGTCGTCAAGATGTGGAAGTCCTTCCCCTCGACATATGTCCGGAAGTGTTTGATGGCCGTTACACCGCAAGGAGCTCCTTTGCCGAAAGCACTGTACCTATTTTGTTGTGGGCTGAGAGTCCGTGAAAAGAAAGCCAGGGGTTGCCAACCGTTACCTGATCTTGTTGCAAAACTGCTACCATGGCGGTGTCCGAGGCGTCGACGGCTATATTGAGCCTTGCTCCCTGCTGCGGGTGGTTGAGGAGGGTCGCCGAGGCTAAGGCGTCCTTGCTAGCCTCAAAAGCTTCAATCGCCTCAGAGGTCCAAGTAACGTCTCTGCCGCGTCCCGACCGGGATGGAGCGAGGAGACGTTGCAGAGGTGCCAGAAGAAGTGCACACTTCGGATGAACCTCCTGAAGAAGTTAATCATGCCGAGGTACTTCCGAAGCTGTGTCTTCATTGTTGGCTTAGGGAACTGCCTGATACTGCTGACCTTCTCCTGAGCTGGGGTAATACCGTCGGCGGTAATCGTGTGACCTAGAAAGGTGAGAGAGGGACTCCGAAAGACTCTTACCAGGGTTGATGACGACTCCGGCTCCCTGCAAGCGGTCAAAGAGGGCCCGGAGGTGCTGCTGGTGTTCCTCACTGTTGCTGCTGGCGATGAGTATATCGTCGATGTAGACGAAGACACCCTGTAGGCCGCGGGTGACATCGTCCATGAAGCGCTGGAAGGTCTGGGCGGCGTTGCGGAGTCCGAACGGCATTCGCAGGAATTCGTACAGGCCGAAGGGCGTGGTCACAGCTGTCTTCGGGATGTCCTCCTCGGCGATGGGGATTTGGTGGTACGCTCTGACGAGGTCGATTTTAGAGAAAATCGTGCATCCCGAGAGCTCCCGTGTGAAGGAGTGGAGGTGCGGGAGGGGGTAGCGGTCCGGTGCGGTGGCTGTATTGAGGTGACGATAATCCCCACAGGGACGCCAGTCGCCGTCCTTCTTACGAACAAGGTGCAGGGGAGATGCCCACTGGCTGCTGGAAGGGCGTATGATGCCGAGCTCTCGCATGTGCTCGAACTCTGCCTTTGCGATGCGGAAGCGATCTGGTGCGAGTGGCCTGCAGCGGGAAAAGACCGGGGTCCAGTCGTGACGATGTGGTGCTTGACGGTGTGTGGTGGTGTCGTTGCCACGTTGATGGGCTTGGTCAGCGCTGGAAACTCGCGCAGCACTGCTCTGTAAGGGCACTGGTTGGGCAGTACAGTGTATATCCGGGGGACACGTACCAGGGCCGACGAGGCGTAGGTGCGGTCCCTGACTGGTGCACAAGGCACTCCCGTCTAAGGTCCACCGTGATATCCGTGGTGAGCCAGAAAATCAGCTCCGAGGATCGGCTGCTGTTACGTCGGCGACAAGGAAAACCCATGTCAGCTTCGAGTGCGGAGCGCCGCTGAAAGGAGGGTCAATGAGCGGCTCACCGTATACGTTGATGGGCGAACAGTTGGCAGCCTCCAATGTGCAGAAAGCAGGCGATTGCCTGTCTTTGAAGGATGCGGGAAATGAGACTGACTTCCGCTCCTGTGTCCACCAAGAACCGCAGGGTGTGATTGTTGTCGCGGACGTAGAGTAGGCGCCCGTCTGGCGCCGCGGAGATCGGCGCTACTAGTTCCCGCGGTGTCCGTTTCCCGGCCACGAGCAAGGGGGTTCGCACGACGCGCCCTGCTGCCAAATCGGGAAGTAGAAACGTAGCTACTGGAGTCGGGAACGCGGCGGCTGTAGGTGTGACGGTACTGGGGCGCGTAGTCTCGTCCACGATCGCGGTTGAACCGGGGTGATGCAGGACTGCGATGGCGGGATCTGGGACGTGGTGAAGGTTCGCGGGCTGAAAGTTGTCGAACGGCAGTGTGATTCGGCAACCTGTGTCGCGAGGGCTTCCCAAAGTTAGAGGTGGCGGATGCGGCTACAGCTGAAACTTGTGCGGTAGTCTGGATGGCTATGATCTCGTCCGCTTTTGAGGCTAGTTGTTCAATAGGAGCTCCGACGCTAGTAGAGCGGTTTGAACCCGTCGCTGGTAGACGCTGAAGGAACATCGAGCGTAGAAGGTCGGGAGGCAGATGAGTGTTGGCACGGGAGAGAGTGCGTTGTATGTGCGGAGTATTTCCGAGGGAGTACGGGTGTCAGGCGACGAAGCTGTGAGAGAGCGCGCAGCGCGTTTCGTGGGGAGGCGCGGCTCTCTGCAGGATTGCTTCTTTGAGGAGTTCATATGTGTTGTACTCGGGTTGTTAATAAGGTCGCTGACGGAGAGCAAAGGGGTTCAGGCGAAAGGTTGGTGACCAGTATCCGAATTTGGGTCGGAGAGGTGACATGGCGTAGGAGGAACTCCTGTTCCACCTGCAGAAACCTTCAGGAAGGCAAAAGCAATGGTGAAGGTGGGCAATGGATTCAGGCGGCTGACACACTCATGGCTAAACTGGGCTCTTAACTCGAGGGTCACAGTGTGGTGTAGGCAACGACAAGAAGTCCAAATTACTCTTTATTTAGAGTGTACAGTAGTGTTTCGTGTGAGAGCCTAGCCTTGCTTGCTTGCTTGAGATTTGCGAAGTTCTGGCTCGCCGGGCCTCTTTCACTTATGGCCCGGGCCTGTTGTCAGTTTTTTATGGCTGTCCATTGTTGGTATGACACTCGGTGCTTACCGTTGGCGGTGGGTTGGGATTGCAGCCGGCGCTTCCTGTAGCCGTGGTGTAAGCATTCGCATAATCTCTTTACAGCACGACGTCTGCGTTCTGTGGGGTTTGTCTTAGGAATTGCGTGTGCACGGCAATTCTCCAAGTAGTGTATCAGTGTTGGCGTTCGGTTCGCCGCAATGCATGCAAACACCTCTCTTAATGTTCTATTGTTGTAGATCTGCCATGCACAGTGGTGACCTAGGGCATTCTGTGCAGAATGACTTCGGTACCTCTGTTGTTTATGTCAGAGAGTGCCAGTGGTTCATAGCCTGTGGCATCTGAGTACCAGCGGCTAGGGGTGAGTCTCGTTCCTCTCTGTGAAGATGCAGGAGAAGGAAGTTGGCGTCACCGTACACTTCCTCCTAGGTAAAACTCGGCTGATGTATTATCATGGGATTTGGGGGCATTTACCCCTGCCGATTTCGGCTTAATCGGTCAGCAAGCTCATTGCCTCTGATCCCTATATGGCTGGGGAACACAGGTTTATGATAATTCTTCTACCTGAGCAAGCATCCTTTGGTTATTGTGCCGATGGTTTGTCAGGAGGTAGATGTTGTCAAGTGGGTGAGCGCGCTGAAGACAGTCGACGGTCCTTTGGAGGCTGTGTGTATGGACCACGTGACCTTTTCTCCGGGACGCATGTCTCAGTGCTCCCATGATACAAAAACTACCTCTGCCTGTATGCGAGAAGGCGTTGTCTGTTACCCTCAATGTATATTGTGGCATCCCTTGCCGCAAAGGCGGGCCTGCAGTGTGGGTCAAGGGATCGACCGATCCGTCGGTGTAATATGTCAGGCTCCCCGGAGGGGGATGGTTGCAATGGACCCTCGGGTTTCTGCCTTAGGCTAGGCGTTGCATATTCATTCTTTTGCTTGCCAGTCTCATGACCGAGAACTCTATCGAGGTTGTGCCCACGGCGGGAGCTTAGACAAAGTCAGGGGTGTGGGAGTCCATCGCATTGGCCAGTAGTGGTTCTTTGAGCTGATGGCGTATTAGCACCCTGGCTGGTGAGACAGCAGGAGTTGTTGCAAAAAGCTGTTATCTTGTTCTAGGGCGTCTGACTATGTTGTGTCTTAGGTTGTGTTCCTGGAGGCCTGGATGACCTTGATAAGAATTGGGCTTGCGTTAGATCAATTCGTGAGGCCAAGGGGAGAAGGTTTGTCTCACTAGGAGGTGAGGGGACCTTCGCCCACCTTGGGGCACCCAGAATGACCTGGCGGCTTCGTTTTGGACTGTCTCCAACGGTCTTTATATTTTCTGTGATGCCAATCAGAGCGAGGGAGAATAGGTCTACAATGGGCATGACAGATGTACGTAGAATGATCTTAGTACTCTGGTCTGGCCCCTATGCCGTCTTCCAATCATTACTCCTCAGACAGACAGTCTTGCCTTTGTTCGGTCAAGCAGGGTACTGGACTCCTGGCGGAAGGAGAGGGTCGGTCTATCCTTACCCAAGGTACAGGTAGTCCTGAACCCACTCCTAGTCATTCCCTGGATTTTCAGACTTGTAGCCTTGAAACTCAGCTGTCTCAAAAGCAGTGGCTTGGATTTGGCTGCGAGATCTTTAGTCTTGTCCTGCAACACCTCCTAGGATACCAACGTCCAGACAAACGCTGGCCTTTGTTTAGGGCAGTGTTGCTCCAGTGGAGATGATAGCAAGATCGTCTGAATAGGAGATGATCTTGCCACCACACTGGGATGGTTTATGTGAGGATACAGGAATTAGTGTGTTAAAAAGGGCTGGACTGAGAACCCCACCCTGTTGTGCTGTTCATTTTCTAGTGGCTTCATGGCTGTGAGAGGTGACCTTGGAAGTTGACTCTGGCTGTTCTATTCGTAAAGTAGTCACCTAATCCAAGCCAAGAGCTTACCTCTGATTCCTTTTGGGATCAGGCTCTCCTGATGGCAAGAGGACTTAGCCAATTCGAAAGCCTTTCCGGTCAAGGAATACTGCCACAGATGCGGCCGGTTTATTTTTTGTTGGGGCTCAAGAGGTGGACTATGCTGTGTGCTTGTGCTCAGCCCATGCGTGAACCCGTGGAGGTGTTCGTGGGAGGCTCCCATTTTCCCATTGGAGCCGGTTACAGTACCATCCTCTCGGCAGTCTTGGCCAGACAGCTGAGGAGTGAGGAGAGAGATGGGCGGTACTTCCCCGGCTCCTTGGTTGAGGGTGGGAACTATGGTAGCCCTCTTTCCAGCTATGGGTAGCGTGGAAGTTTACCAGGACCTGTTGATGAGTTGCAGAATGCAGGCTCACCTACCAGTCCCAGGCGGAGAGATGATGGGGGGTACGACGATCCCGTCATCGCCGGGGCTGAGTTGGGACCTGGCTTTGTGTGCATCTCTTAGTTCCATCAGAGAAAAGGATTAACGTCTGAGTATCGGGTTCGGATGCCCTTTCTACTGATGTGAGCAAGTCTGTCTGGTTGTAGGCGTTCTTGTCTTGCCCTCAGTATCGGCTGGCAGACTGGTCGCTGCTCGTTCTTCGCAAGAGAACTCTTGCGCAAGTTGTTGCCTCTGACTGGGGGGTCGTGGTGCGTCGCATCTCGGGGCTGAGCGGCTGGTGGCTGCTTGACCCGTTGCCATAGCTCTGAGAGGGTGGGACGGTGATCGAAAGAATCACACCATTCCAGCCACTTTTCCTGCCTCACTCTGCTGGCACAGTTTCCTTGGCATCCCTCACCGCCTCCCTTAGGAGGGATAGGTTGTCGGGGTTTCTTTGCCTTCGGAAATGTTTTGGCACATGTTTACCCTGTGGTTGACCTCCCTAATCTCGTCAGTGAAGTCCAGGTCTTGTGCTCCTGGACCCAGCCAGAGTTTTGGGTATGGTCAGTGAGGCTAGCCTCATCAATGGCATTTACAAGTCTGGCTTGTAGCACTTTCCAACATTTTGGCTCGGTGTGGGTCATTGCCTCTAAAGACAGCGGCCAAGCGCTCGGAAACGCCTTGCCAGTGGCCTTGTCTGTTTTTCCATCTTGGATTCGTCGTGGTATTTCGGCTGGGCCACTATCCCATGAGGGTTGTTATTAGTGCCATAAATGGGTCACTAGTGACGGTCTCATCGACACGCCACCAATCCTCTCCACAGAGTTCGCAGTGGCCAGGGTGGAGGTTCTAGGACCCCTCTCTCACAATGCGTTGGTCATGGCTGTTGAGGAGAGCGAGCTCGGGGAATGTCTCGAGCACGTTAGCTATGTGACGGCCAGCCCGCATCCGGTGCCCTGCAGGGAGCCAGGATGGGGTGGTGTGCATTGAAAGTCTCCCCCTATGATCCCCCCCCCCCCCACCTCGGTCGGTGCTGCGGCGAAGGCACATACCTGGCTGAGGGTCTAAGCTACTACCAGTGTGGCCTGCTGTAACACATTGTACAAATTTCAGGGGTCCCCGGCCAGTGAATCTCGACGGCAAGAGATTCAACATCTTCTCCACCAGTGCGGTGCTTCGGCTATTGCGGAGCAGGGAATTGTTGCCTTCACCAGGGTCATCAGCCTCTTTTGCCATCGGAACGTGGCAGCGCGTAGACGGATACCCTTGAGAAGCGAAAGCTTTCCGATGATAAGTCAGTGGGGTCGTCTGAGGGGGACTCAATCGAGACATTCCTGGGTCTGGGTGCGGGCCAGGAGGGCCCAGCACGCAGAGTCCCATCCTGTTGGACAATCTGATGGACAACATGTTTGTACCTGATTTTTTGTTTTGTCTGCCATCTTGGCAGCAGGCATGACAGTGTCATTCCTGGGCTCGGCGGGGTTTTCTTTTGCCACCCGGAGGCACGTAAGGCTTCAGGGTGGGCTGCCGTGGTCTGGGCCCTTGCCACGGTCGTCAGCAGTTAAGGTCTGTCTGTGGCGGGATTTTTATTTAGGATTCTTACATGCCACTTGGCAGGCTTTCATCACTCACGGCCCCACCCACCACGGAGTCCAACAAGGGGAAGCTGGAGTTGCTAGAACCAATGTCTAACAGCAAAGGGTGATGAGTGAATATACGCAGCCAATTAGCCGATTGCACTGGTACACACGGACGTGTGGGTACCAACGGCAGCATGGACTGCTTGACGCCCTAGCCTCCCGAGGGAGGCCAGCCGATTGACCTGACCGGGCCTGGATCAGGCCGCCTGTCTTGCCAGAATAGAGGACGCAAAGAGGCGTGTTTGCTAGCGCAGGGCGTAATCGTGCACGGCCATCGCTTCAACCTCCAGGACTCCCGTCTCCCACTCCACAAGGTGCCACGCACGGCAAAACACGTGTGTAGGTGTCAACCTCTGGGAGTATCCCAGAGGGGATGCCTTCACTTACAGGACATCATTGATGGGAACACTTCTCTCCTTCCTGAGTGATGAAGGGGCTCTTTAAATTTCCAGGCAGTTCCTCTCAGCTCCTCGGAGGGGACCTGTACCCTTTTTCAAAGTGAATCCCTCTTTTCTCGAAACGCCCAAAGGTTGTTTATCTCATTGGAGAAAAGAGGGGGGTCCTGCACCTGTTCCTGTCAGTTCCTTTCATCCCTCTGAAAACAGCTGGCCACAGACTGTTTCACCACAGTGAGGGAGAGAAATTAACATTTTTCCAGGAGGTTCCTATGGCAGACGGTTT
>NW_023664868.1:0-5000 GCF_015228065.2 Penaeus monodon
CTTTGTTTCCCCCTTTTTGCAATTCCCCCAAACCCTAGCAAGGTAGACAGAAGATACTAGGGAAAAGCAGGATAACATAGAATAATATACCAAGAATCAGTCACTATTTTGCCTATGCAGCAGGTGTGTCCCTGCAATCCCAACCTTGGGCCCAGGAAACAAAGAATCTCCACATATGTTAGCGGGTGAAATGTCAGACAGACTCAGCATTGGGCACTCACCCCCACATCTGTTGTATACGCTACCCTGCCATGCATACATGGAGGATTCTTTGTTTTCCTGGCTGGGGGTTGAGAGGTGGCAGCCCCCAGGAGGAGTGTAGCAGGGTGCACAGCCCTCTTCATTAGAAAATTTACAGTAAGGATAAGTCCGATATGAGAAGCTAGCCTCACTCGGGCTATGCCCATAAGGGGAGCCCGGCTTGTGTCGACTAATGCAAACTGCTCACGGTTCAGCTGGTGCAGACTGGCTAAACCCTAGTCCTTACCCGCTGTGGTGCCCAGCCACAGCAGTAACCTCCAGGCGACATTTGCAACTTCTACGCCTGGGCGGGGCGGCGAACCGCTGACCCCTCATATGAGAGTCTGACATGTTACCACTGACTAGCCCGGAGGCTGACAATACAGTGGCTGATACTGCGTGTTTATATTTACTATTTTACCCCCCAAATTCCTTGTTAACCTTTCATGCCCTCCCCTCCCCTCGGGGGAAAAAAATGTCGTTCCGTGTCATAATTTTGACATATTGAATAGTGTGAGGAATCCTTCGATATTTAAATCGTCGAAGATTTTGCGAAAATTTACCGAAAAAAAATTCAAACCACATCCTTACAAAAGCCTACTCAAATCACCTTTTCCCTGATCAGCTCATTTTTCCATCTCCTGCCGAGATATCCTCCTCGCAGCATCACCGAAGTTGCTATGAAGCGGATAAAGATTACAAATTAACAGAAAGCCTTTATCTTCTGAGACGCTCTTTCAAATGACGAAAAGTTTTTTTTTGCAAGAGCACTTGGTCTACTGCCCGGGCCGAGGATGTTTTCCGACAGCCCCTTTTTTAAACAATCGTAAGGGGATACGGGTGCGGAGATAAACAAAAGAGGATACGGAATTAATATAATATGTATGTATGTATATATATATATATAAAATATATTAATATATATATATAAACAATTTATAAATTTAAATAACTTTAAATTTTTAAATTTTTTATAACTTTTAAAAAAAAATAAAAAAAAAAAATTTTACAAATAAATTTTATATTTAAAAATTTTTATTATATTTTTTTTTAAAAAAAAAAATTATATTTAACAAATTTAATAAATAATAAATATAATAATAAATAATTTAAAAAATAATAAAAAAATAATAAATATAAATTTTCAAAATTTATTCAATTTAAAATTTTAAAAAAAAAATTTTTTAAAATTAAAATAAATAATTATTTATTTAAATTTTTTTAAAATTTTTTAATCCCCTTTTTTTCAAATAATATACCCCAAATTTAATTTAAACTTAAAAAAACCTAAATTTTTTTAATAATTTAAAAAAAAACCAACAATTCAATTAAATTTTTTAAAAAATTTTTTATTTTAAAAAAAATAATTTAAATTACAAACCCAAATTTTAAAATAATTTTTAAAAAAATTTATATTATTAATTTAAAAAATTTTTTATTATTTTTAAAAAAAAAAAAAATTTTTATAATTTATAAATTTTAAATTTAAAAATCTTAAAATTAAATTCAAAAATTTAATTTTAAAAAAAAAAATTTAAAAATTTTAAAAATAAAATAAATTTTTTATTTAAAAAAATTTTAAGAATTTTTAAAAATTTAAAATAATTTAAAAAAAAAAAAAAAAATGTTTTTTGTGTGGTGGTTTTTTTTTTTTTTTTTTTTTTAAGTTTTTTTTTTTTAAAATTTTTTTTTTTTTTTTTTTTTTTTTTTTTTTTTTTTTTTGTTTTTTTTTTTTTTTTTTTTTTACATAATATATATTTTAATATATAATATATATATATTATATAATATAAAATAAAATATATTTTATATAATTTTTCCCTTATTTTAAAATATAAAATTATATATAAAATATATAAAATATATCAAAAAATTAAAATAATATTTTTATATATATATATACATATATTTTATATATTTTATATATAAATATTAATATAAATATAATATATATATAAAATTTAATATAAGAATATATATATAAATTATATTTTTATATATAATATATAATATTTTAAAAATAAAATTGTGTGGTGTGTGTGTGTGTGGGGTGTGTTGGTGTGGAGGGGTTGTGTGGGTGTGGGGGTGTGTGAGAGTGGTGTGTGTGTGTGTGTGTGTGGAGTGTGTGTTGTTTTTGGTGTGGTGGGTGTGTGTGTGTGTGTGTGTGTTTTGGGTTTTGTGTGTGTGTGTTTGTTGTGTGTGTGTGTTTTTTGGTGATTTCGTGTGTGTGGTGGGTGTGTGTGGGGTGTGTGGTGTGTGGGTTGTGTGTGGTGTGTTTTGTGGTGTGTGTGTGTGTGTGTGTGTGTGGGCGTAAAATATATAATAATATATTTTATAATTATTTTAATATATATATAAATATACATATTTTAATAATATATATTTATATATATATATATATACTGTAGGGGGGGTAGCACACACACAAAAACCACACACACACAAAAACAAACCCCACCCCACACCACACCCCACAAACAACACACACACACCACACACACCCCACACACAAAACCACACACACCCCAAAACATCAACACCAACACACACACACACACACCACACACACAAAAAACAACACCCCAACAGGGCACCACACACACGAAGGGCGAAGTTAAAGGGCCTGAGGGAGGAAGGGAAGGCGGAAAGGCGGGGTCATGAGGTAGTAACTTTTGAAAGGGAAGGGGAAGGCAGACGAGGTTCGGCAACCAGATGCCAGGTGTCGTTTTAAAGGGGGTTTCTCCGGGGGGTCCGTGGCGGGAAAACCCCGGGGCCTCGCAGCATCGTGTCGGAGCCAGGGGTGGGCCCCAAAAGGCTGGGGCCCCATCGGAACCGCCCCCTTTGGGTAAGGGGGGCGGAAAACTGAACCCGGTAAACCCCCCTCTTTGCCTCCCCCCACCCCCTTCCTCCCCCCGGGCGTGTTGTTCACGGTATACGAAACAAAAAAAAAAAAAGGGGAGGGCCCCCACCCCGGGACTAGGGGTCCCGACCCTTTGATTTTCTTTATAATTTTTTATGGTGATTTTGACCCATCTTGGAGGCTTAGTTCAATATATGGCGTTTGCTTATTTTATTGTTCATTTTTTTCAGGTTCAATCTTATCAGTGATATTTTAGTGTAATCATTTTAGATTTAAAGGTGAAAAACCAGACTCATTGTTGAAAAGGATTTAAGTGTATTATTCGTGCTCAAAGACGTTACAAAACTAAATTGCCACAACGAATTTACGGACACACATGCACAACAGACGAATTACGGACACATACAAACATATATAAACAAATACAGACAATGCGGTAATAAATATACGGACGAACACAAATACATAAATACGCACATAAACGGAAAGTAACACTAATGTTTGTGAATGAACACGACACTGAATGTTCGTTACGTATTAAGTGGAAGTTTCTGCACTATCGGCTAGCACTCGCTTCTAATCAGGGCACACGGAATTTGGTATCGCACGGGAATACATGACCTGATTTCTGGTGGTACGAAAGTCCCCATCGACCAAACACGTCTCTGCAGCGACAAGGTAGCGTCTCTCCTGCAGCGTCAAGGTAGCGTCTCTCCACCGCCCTGGCCGGCTCTCTGGTGTAACCTCCGTGACCTGGCGGCGGGAACATAGGCCGTTTGTGAGCCTATGCCGCCACGTAACAAGCGGTTAGTGACGGGACCGCTACTGCAGCGGTTCGGAGACGTTGTCCGAACTGACGAAGTCGGAAGTCATTGTGATGTCCGAAGCCGTGCGTATCCGTGTCCGAAGTCCTGTGGGGGATGACCTGGGCAGAGAGAGGTCACGTGGGGCCAACGAAAGGCGTGTTCACTACAACGGCACGCGTTCTCCACCCTGCAGCCCCTCGGTCTCCAGACATTCTGTGAGGCGTAAGCCAGCTGAGTACACAGGAAGGTGGCCTGGGAGGCATATGTCGCCCAATTTGAAATGCTGGCATCTGCCCAGGGCTGGAGCCAGGAAGAGGAGGCCCTGCAGCTGGTAACAGCGCTATGGGGCCCCTCGGTGGAAGTGTTGGGGCATCTGCCGCCATCCCAACATGCCTCTTACACCAGCGTGGCAGAGGCTTTGAAACGCCGTTTCGGGCACCACCACCAGGCCGAGGTATATCGGGCGCGCTTGAAGAAGCGGACTCGTGAGCGTGGCGAGACACTGTCCCAGCTGGCGCAGGATGTGGAGGCGCTGGTAAGGAGGTCGTACCCTGCGGCTGCGGAAGAGATGATTGTGGTCCTGGCCCGCGATTTCTTTGTTGATGCTTTACAGGACCAGCAGCTGCAAATCTACGTCAAGCAGGCACACCCTGAGGACCTGCAGGTGGCGCTGGCGAGGGCCTTGGAGTTCGAGGCCTTCCTGAAGGCAACCAGTGGCCTAGGGCCAGCTGCTCAGCCCCGGCGTGACCTCCGGGGCCGGAAGGCTAAAGTGGAGAAGGTAGCATTGAGGAAGGTGAGCCCGAGCACTTTCAAGGCTTGTGTTGGGGCTGCGGTGAGGAAGGGCACAGACGTAGTCGGTGTCGGAGGGAGCGGAGAACACGTCCTCTCAACCGGACGGATTCTGATGCCTTCCAGCAGTGCTGCAAGGACTGTGGCAGGTATGGTCACCATCCGAGTGCATGTCCTAAGGCTAAGGAAGTGGTACAGGCGGAAAACTCGGACAGGCTGGAGAAGGGGGCCGAAACCCAGCCGTCCTCGGTTCCCGGGCCCCAACTTGGGTAAGCTGCCGTCGAACCAGCACGATGCAGGTGGAG
>NW_023664868.1:10000-13394 GCF_015228065.2 Penaeus monodon
CATCACTCTTAAGCGACCCCGGTTTCTAGACTCGTCCGGGGGGCAAGGTGCGCGTCAGCCTTAATACCCCTGCACAGCCCAACCACGGGAAGCAGGGGCCCCTTTTCCCCGGCCCCCCCTCACAGTTTCCCGTCCAAGGTGGGACACATGCCTTTCTGGCAGGTAGTCAAGGCCCAGCAAAAAGTGCCGCCCAAGAGGGCCCCACAAAACGGCGCGCTGCCCCATGCTGCCCACGCCAATACGAGCTCCAGGCCCCTTGAGGCACAAAATGCCCCGGGACACACACATTTCCGGTGGTGCGTCTGGAAGTTGCATAGTGGCCAAATATCAGGCCCACTAGGGTTTCCACCCCCAGTGCCCACGTCGGGCGGCAGGGCTTCCCTCATTGAGCCCCCCACCTGATCGGGGTTGACGGCAGTTTCCCCAAGTTGGGGCCCGGGAACCCGGGGGACGGCTGGGTTTGGGCCCCTTCTCCAGCCGCCCGATTTTTCCGCCTGTACACTTCCTTACCCTTAGGACTTGCATCGGATGCTGACCATACCTGCCACACCCTTGCAGAAAGCGGGAAAAGGCCAGAATCCTCCGGTTTGAGGGGAGTGTTCCCCGCTCCCCCGACCCCGACTACGCTGTGCCCTTCCTCACCGCAGCCCCAACCAAGCCTGGAAAGTGTGGGGGCTCCCTTTCTCAATGTACCTTCCCCACTTTAGTTTTCGGCCCGGGGGTCCCCCCGGGGGTAGCAGGGCCCTAGGCCCGGGTTCCCTTTCGGGAAGGGCCCTCGAACTCCAGGCCCTCGCCAGCGCCCCTGCAGTCCTCGGGTGTCCCTGTTTGACGTAGATTTGCAGCTGGGGTTGTAAAGCATCCAAAAAAATCGGGGCCGGGACCAAAAATCACTTTTTCCGCAGCCGCGGGGTACGACCCCCTTTCCCAGGCCCCCAATCCTGCCCCAGGGGACAGTGTCTCGCCACCCACGAGCCCCGTTCTTCAAGCGCCCCCGATATATGGGGCCTGGTGGTGGTCCCCGAAAGGGGTTTCAAAGCCTCTGCCACGCTGGTGAAAGAGGCTTTGGGGAGGGCCGGAGATCCCCCAACACTTTCCCCCGAGGGGCCCCATAGCGCTGTTACCCCGCTGCAGGGCCCCCTCTTCCTGGCCCCCAGCCCGGGGCAGATGCCCGCATTTCAAATTTGGGGGACATATGCCTCCCAGGCCACTTTCCCGGTACTCAGCTGGGTTACCCCACGAAGTTGGGAAGGGGGCGCAGGGTGGAGAACGCGTGCCCTTGTTTGGGAAAACGCCTTTCGTTGGCCCACGTGACCTCTCTCTGCCCCGGGCATCCCCCACAGGGGCTTTGGGGCACGGATACGCACGGCTTTGGACTCCAAGACTTCCGGGCTTCGTCAGTTCGGACAAGTCTCCCAAAACCCCTTGCAGTAGCGGTCCCCCTCACTAAACCCCTGTTACGGGCGGAAAGGGTCACAAAAAGGCCTAGTTCCCCCGCCAGGGCACGGAGGTTCACCGAGAGCGGCCAGGGCGGGAGAGACGCTACCTTGACGCTGCGGGGAGACGTCCTTGTCGCGCAGAGACGTGTTTGTCGATGGGGACTTTTTACCCCCAGAAATCAGGCAGCCCCCGGGGATACCAAAATCCGTTGCCCTGATTAGAAGCATTTTTAGCCGATAGGCAGAAACCCACTTAATACGTAAAAGAAAAATCGTGTCGTGTTCATTTACAAACATTTGGTTACTTTCCGTTTATGTGCTATTTAGATTTGGTTCGTCCCATTATTTTTTACGCATTTTCTGTATTTGTTTATATATTTTATGTGTCCGTAATTTGTCTGTTGTGCATGGTGTCCGAAATTTGTTTGTCAATTTAGTTTTGTAACGCTTTGAGCACAATAATACACTAAAACCTTTTCAAAAATGAGTTGGTTTTTACCTTTAAATCTAAAATGATTTTCACAAAAATTCACTGTAAGATTGAACCCGAAAAAATGAACAATAAAATAAGCAAACGCCATAAAGACTAAGCCTCCCAAAACGGTCAGAATCACCATAAGAAATATAAAGAAAATCTAAAGGGGCGGGACCCCAGTCCCGTGGGGGGGGTACCAATTTTTTTTTTTTTCGAAACGTGAACTAACACGCCCGGGGGGGAGGAAGGGGGTGAGGGAGGGAACGAGGCGGGGTTTACGGGTTCGAGTTTTCGCCCCCTATACCCAAGGGAGCGGTTCCCATGGGGGCCCCAGCCTTCTGCAGGACCCTGGCTCCGACACGATGCTGCGAGGCCGGGGGGTTTCCCGCCACGGGGGGGGGGGGGGGGGGGGGCCCAAGGCAGACCCCAGTAAAACTGAACTTGGCATCTGTTTTCCAGAACCTCGTCTGCCTTCCTTCTTGCAACGTTACTACCTCATGACGCCGCCCTTTTCCCCCTTCACTCCTCCCTCAGGCTTAACTTCGCCCTTCGTGGTGTGAGTGGTGTGTGTGTGGGTGGGTGTGTGTTGTGTGTGGTGTGTGTGGTGTGTGTGTGTGTGTGTGTGTGTGTGTGTGTGTGTGTGTGTGTGTTGTTGTGTGTGTGTGTGTGTGTGTGTTTGTGGTGGTTTGTGTGTGGTGTGTGTGTGTGGGCTAATAAATTTTTATAATATATTAAAAATTTTAAAATTATATTTATAAAAATTTAAATTTTAAAAAATTTAAATAATAAATATTATTTAGACACACACACAACACAAAAAAAACACACACACACACACACAACACACACAACACCCAAACACCACACACACACCCCACACCCCAACCCCCACACACCCACACACACACCACACACACACACTCCACACCACACCCACAACACACCCCCACACACACACACACACACACACACAAACACCACACATATATAAAATATATATAATAAAATATATTAATAATAATTTTATGTATATATAATAAATATTATTGTATATATATATATATATATTATTATATATATTATTATATATATATAATATATATGTAATATTAATATAAATATAATATATATTAAATAGTTATATATTATATTATATTTTATAAAAATTTTAATTATAAATTTTTTGTTTTATGTATATTAATTTAAAATTAAAATGTAATAAAAATAGTTTGAAAAAATTATTAAAAGGTAAAATAAATTTTTAATTTATTTTTTATGTAGAAAATTTATAAGATATATTAAATAAAATAATAAATAATATTTTTTATTTAAATTTTTAAAAATTTATTTGGTAAAATAATTAATTAATATTGGTTTAAATAAAATTTAATATTAATATTTAAAAAAATTTTGGTGGTTTTTTTTTAAATGATAAAAAAATTTGGTTGTAATATAATAGTAAATATAAATTTTTTGTGGGTAG
>NW_023664869.1:0-20000 GCF_015228065.2 Penaeus monodon
AATACAATGATATAAAATAGATAACATAATGATATTATATATACTATAATTAATGAAATATTATTATATTATTATTATTATATAATATATTAAATATATTATTATTATATATTTATTTATTATTATTATTATTATTATTATTTATTATTATTATTAATTTATATTATTATTATTATTCATATTTTATATTATATATGTATAATAACAATATATAATAATAAAATAATAATAATAATTAATATTATATAATATTGTATTATATTATTATTGTATTGTTATTATCATAATTATATTTTTACTGGTAGTATAATTGCAAAAATAATTATTATAACAGTAATAATTACAATAATAATTATAATAAGTGCAATAATGATGATAATAATTAAAATAATGATGATAATGATGATAATGAGCGATAATAATGATTGATAATAATGATAGTGAACAGGGAATTGTGTCCATATATAAATTTTTAAAAAAAGTAAAAGAAAAAAAAAAATCCCAAAAAAGTCGAAAAAAAGCGGCAAAAATATAGCGAAATATAGCCTTTTAGGGAGTAGACTCAAAATAACGTTTTTTCGATCATTTGGAGATTTGGAAAGTATCAGGGAATAATGAAATAATACCAGAAATTGTATTAATCATGACAAGAAATGACGTGAAAGTGAAGAATAAAAGAGAATTTTGATAACATATGATGATTATTAAATATTATTACTATTATTTCATTATTATCATTATCATTTATTATCCATGTTATTATTTTATTATTAAACTATATTATTATTATATTATTTTTGATGTTGTTTTTACTGTATAGCCATTAGTTATTATTGCCAAAAACTATATTTATAAATGTAATAAATAACAATAATTAATAATAATAATAACAAGTATAATGATAATCAATAATTAATCGTTAATTTAATATTGTTTATCATATATTATGTATTTATTTAATCATTATTATTATTTTTATGGTAGCACCCTCATCCTATAAAATTGCTAAACATAAACTATTACACACAGGTAATAAATAAAGTAATAAACCATATTATTTAAATATTGGATATAAAAAAAAGTTATTATAAAGCTTTATTATTGTCATTATTATTGTTATTACTATTTTATTGTGTTGTAAAATTAATAAGTATAGTTGCAAACAATATATATCTATAACAAAAAAAAACAAAAACAATAATTGCAATGATAATGGATAATAATTGCAAAATGATGAAATAATTACATAATGATGATAATAATTGCAAATAATGATGATGATTATGATGATAACGACGATGATGATAAATCATGATAATAATGGGACGATTAATAACAGGGAATTCTGTCCAGAGTATAATTTTAAAAAAAAAGTTAAAAGAAAAAAAAAGTCGGAAAAAGGCGGCAAAAATCTAGCGAAATATAGCCTTTTGAGAGTATTATCCAAAATGACGATTTTTTTTTTTTTCGATTCATTTTGATGATTTGGCAATTATTAGGGTAAAAATGAAAATTACCAGAATTGTATTAAACATGACAATAATGGTGATAAGAGAGAAATAAATAAAGCAGAATTGATAACAAAATTTGATGTTTTAATACTAATAGTTACATTAGCAGTATTATCAGATTACTATAATTTATTATTTATTCTTATTCTTATTATTTATTATCTTATTATATTATTGTTATACTGTAATAATTAGTATTTAGTGCCAAAAAATATATATAAACTGTAATAATAACAATAAATAATAATAATAATCAAGTATTAAACAATAATATTCATAAAATAGTTATTCTATACATTGTTATTCATATTTAATTATTTGTTATTATTATTTCATTATTATGATTTGTACTGGTAGTATAAATTACTAAAATAATATTATAAACAGTAATAATTACAGTACCATTGAGGAATCTCGACCCATCAGGACGGAAAAAATAGAATGGAAGAGTTACCCTTCCGCTTGCAAGCGTCTCTGTGGCCGTCAATGAATTATTTACGGGTCCAGGAAGAACGGGGGGAAGGAGATGCTTTTATGATCGGCTTGGCTTTTTTTGTGTGTGTGTCCTGTGTGTGTTATATTTTTCTTGTTTTTAATTCGCTGATTAAATTTTTTTTATCCACCATTTTATTTTTTAGCCATCTGCATTGGAGACACATTTATGATGTCTGGGGGCTATATAAGTATGGGTTTTTCTTTTATGTCATTTTAATAACAATACTTCTACTTTTCCCTTTTATGACAGGCTTTACCACTTGGCTTTGTAAAACAAGTTAAAAATCTTTTCGGAAAGAGGGAAGGACACCGCCTTTTTGAGAGGAAAGCCACTTACACCTGGGTTGACCCGAGTTCCTCGTATTATCATTTTACTTGTGGGGAAGTACATATATACAGGCCGGGACAGCCGGGTCTGGGAGGGAGAGCATTTTGGTAGTGACGGTGCAGGCATGATGGGTTCCTGAGTCCGTAAGAGTACGAACTATGGCGTGGGAAGGTGGCATTTTAACCTTTTTTCTCTGTATCTCGATAGGGTGATTCTCTCTCTTTACGTTCTTTTTTTTTTTTCTTTTTTTTATTTTGGGGAATTTTTTTTGGAATCGCATTTTTTGGATGTTCTGGTGTCTTTAATTCCTATCAGCATTTTAGGTGTAAATGTATTTGACTTGTTTATTTCAACCGTTTTATTTGTTTTTTTTTTGTTTTTGTTTTTTTGTAAAAATGTATTGAATACGTTTAGACCCCAGCAATGAATCCTCCTCAGTTTGTCGAATAACCAGTTTGTCGTAATTAACCTTAGAAGTTAATTTTGGAAACGCTGTATGCCTGCCCTGACTCTGCCCTTTATAATAGGAATGTAAAGAAAAAGAGAGACATTTAAGGGAAACACAAGGAGCCCCCCCCCCCCGTGGTTTGAATCTTGGAAAAACCCATTAGGATTATTAAAACTGCACGAGATCAAATCCTTAAATAGGATTTTTACGACTTAGGTCGAAACGGGCAATCCATCTGGACGTAACCACCCCGGGGGGGGCCTAAAACAGTGTTGCCCTTGAGCTTGGTATTTCTTATACCACTACATTGTTTTCTATCACTTCATTCACAAACCTTCAACAAGCCTCTTCCTCTTAAGAAATAAGACCTTGCGTTCCTGACGGGAATTAAAACCAGTGGATGGCAGTTAGACTTTGTACAAGGATCGGGGACGGTCAATATTGCTTGCCCTATCGCTACATAATAAAAACTTAATTAATTAAAATAATGATTAAAAAATTATATAAAGTCGTTATTTATTGTCATTATTATGTTATACATATTACTTATTGTTGTCTTATTATTAGTATAGTTTCAAAAAATATTATATTAAATAGCAAAAATTGCAAATAATAATTATAATAATTGCCAATATGATGATAATAATTGAATAATGGATTTCCCATAATGATGATGATAACGATAAATAAAGGATGATAAATCAGATAAATAATGATGATAAACAGGGGGAATTGTGCCAGATAAAATTTTAAAAAAACGAGATGATGATAATCATTGATAATAATGACGATAATTAAACAGGAATTCTGTCCATAATATAAAAAAAAAAGGTAAAAGAAAAACAAAAGTCGAAAAAAGCTGGCAGAAAAAATTTAGCGAAAAATATAAGCCTTTTGAGAGTTAATACCCAAAATTGACGTTTTTCGAATTCATTTGATGATTTTGGCAATATTAGGGTAATAATGATAATAATACCCGAAATTGTTAT
Organism: Penaeus monodon; assembly: GCF_015228065.2. Classification (NCBI taxonomy): domain Eukaryota; kingdom Metazoa; phylum Arthropoda; class Malacostraca; order Decapoda; family Penaeidae; genus Penaeus; species Penaeus monodon. The sequence continues at coordinate 3,772 of NW_023664869.1, forward strand.
TAAACATGAACAATAATGAGGATAAAAGTGAGAAATAAAGAGATTTTTGATAACATTTTATGCGCAAAATATATTTAGCCCCATTCTATGTTTTCTGTTGCTCTATTTCTGATTTCCTTATTACAGGGACGTAGTAAACCTATGAGGGTTATTCATTTCTCAATTCATTTCTTTCTTCCTTGGTTCCATTGTATTAACCACCAACCGTTTCATTAGCATCTGATATTTAGAAATACTCGTATGATAATGGAGTTGTTATTGGTTGTTGTTGTTGTTGTTTGTTGTTGTATATTGTTGTTGTGTTATTGTTGTTGTTGTTATTTGTGTTTTGTTATTTGTTGTTGTTGTTATTGTTGTTGTTATTGTTGTTGTTTGTTGTTGTTGTTATTTGTTGTTGTTTTTATTTGTTGTTGTTGATATTTGTTGTTGTTGTTATTAGGTTGTTGCTTGTTATTGTTGTTGTTGATTTTTATGGTTGTGTTGTTATTGTTGGTTGTTTCGTTATTGCTAATGTTGGTTATGATATTGGTATTGTTGTTGTTTTGGTATTGTTGTGTTAATTTTTTTGTTGTTGTTGTTGTTATTTTGTTGTTGTGTTTGTTGTTATTTTGATTCGTGGTTTGTTGTTTGTTGTTATTTTGTTCTGTTGTGTTGTGTCTGTTATTTGTTGTTGTTGTTGTTGTTGTTATTTTGTTGTTGTTGTTGTTGTTGTTATTTGTCGTTGTGTTATTATTGACTGTCATATTATGTATTACCCTTTACTTGATTACTTTGTGTAGTAGAAATTAATAGTGGTAGGTTTGTCAATTGATTAGTTCTGGTAATCATAATAATATAAATGGTGGTTATTAAATTATAATAACTGACAATAGAAAATAAATAATCTAAAAAAATAAATAAATAAATAAATATTTAATAAAATTATAACGAGTTTCCTCCATATCTAGTCTACTATATACGTTTTTTACGTGTATATGCCTTCAAAGAAAAAATCGTTAAAAACCTTTGCAATCTTCTATGTCTTGTTCTAATTGGTTTTGGAAAAAAAAAAATAAAGGAACATCTATACTGAGTCAACCCAGCACAAAATGTTTCGTTTGCAAAAATGTGGAAATACAACTGTGTTTTTACTATTCTTTTATGAAATGCAATATGTTTATTCTAATATTTTTTCCTGTCTTTGCTTCTGAATGGAACTCTTGCAAACTATTTAAATTTATTTTTTTTCTTTATATTCTTGGGCATATCTGCTAATGAAGCGTTCAAAATGAATAAACTAGAAGTATTGATAGTATAGGGAAAAAAAGCGATTTGGAACAATTAAACATTAAAAATGAAGACAAAAGGCTATTTCCTTAATCAGACACTCTTTGGTAACAAAGAGGGGATTTAAAAAACCCAATTATATAAATTTTTAATGTTGTATTTTTTATTGTAAAATCCAATACAGTTTTGGAAGATTACAGACTGGATATTTTTATACTGCGGTATTTCCGTTTTATCCTTGAAAACCTTTATTGATATGGCCACCACTTTCCAAACAAGGGGGGGGGGGATATCAGTAGGCATATGGCAGGCTCTCTTATCCAAAAATCTTACCTCCATTGATGTCAAGAAATTTTTTCGTTCATATTATTGTTTTAATTTGCATTAAAATTCTGAGCACTTGAATAATATATTATCATTATTATTTTTTGCCTATGTACTTCCAACCTAGAGATCTCAAAAATGAGACAGATGGTTCACCAGAATATATGCGATGACTTAAGGTAAAAAACACTCATGGAGTGGGAAAAACGATTTGCACGTGTATATTTTTCAGTTACTATAACAAATACATATGATGCTACCTAACTGGCTCGTGGGAAGCAGGAGCAGTAGCCATTTTTTTGAAGCCAAGGATGAAGTATCAGTAGAGATGTTCACCAGTTCTCATTATTTCATTCCCTTTATGGTAAGCGTTTCGTTGACTGGAGTGACAAAAGATTTTAGTGAATTTGAAAGTTTTGTGTATCTACATTTTCAAAAGTAATAGCATTACCAAATTGCCCTATCGAAAGTACACAGACACGGCGCGCGCTCAACATAATATTAATAGAATAACTTTTTAATTCCATGGCCACAGCATTTCATAAAATTTTACAGCAAAAATATGATGCATTGGGATTAATTTATAAAAAAAAAAAAAAAAAAATTATACCATGTTTTTTTTTTTGATACATTCTTCTGATTATCATTATTGCAACCGATTATCCATTTTTATATTTATATCAGCATTGTTACTGACTACTGTTATCACTATACAATAAAACATCAAACTTCAGATCAGGGAAAGGCCTAAATCCTTTTCTAGAAAAGTTTTCTGGAAACAATTTACATCTACAATGAGTTCTGTAATCACCTTCATTCAGCAACAAAGAGGAAAAAGTAAAAGGGAAATCAGAGTCAAAGTCACGAGAGACTCTGCGCAAAAACGCGTCTGAAAAGAATAGTACACTTGTAGTGGGACTATTCGTCCACTTATTGTCTTGATATTAGCATCTTTATCCCTCGAGTTCAAACATTGCGGGGTGCCGCCCTGGTAAATCATTTGTACATACATGTTACGTAGGCTTAGCTACGCACATGATTACAATTTACTACCACTCTTGCCAAGTAAGTTGTGTGAGATTCATTATTTGCCAGGAGGATAGTGGTCATTGTAAGATGTACAATAAACGGAATGGCGTCTGCTAGTGACGTCATGTCTCTGGTAGTTGCCATGTCGTCATAGTGGGACGTCACAACCGTGACAAGGCAGCCACTCACGTGTGCCGTGTGGTCTAAGAGATTTAGCCAAATACCCTGGCTAGGGGGGCGTAGATACCCCCCGGTACTTTGGGAGTACCGGCAGATCTGATCTCGCCCTTCCTTACCACTGGGACCCCGCTGATTGTTATAGTTCATAAAGGTTCACGTGTCCGATTATGTTGTTTACATCGGAAACTCACCATTTTTTTATGCAGGTTGAAAACTTAGTGATGGGAACAAGACGTGGTTAGCTTGAACATATAGATACTAAGACGAAAAAAAAAACAGGAAGCAGCGTATGGGGGTCCCTCATTTCCCTCGGCTAAAACCAGTGAGATAAAGTTCAATTGTAAACCAACCTGTGTATATCAAGACTCATCGATATCGAGGGATAAATTTGCTTTTTAAGTAATGTAAATGATGGGAAATGAGTAAGTAATAATAATCTAGCAAAAAAGCATACTTTGTTTTTATTGTATGCGAGTGCCGTGACCTGGACTCCCCCACTTATCCCGCTTGGCCGCTTACCACTCGCATGCCCGGGGTACGATGCGTTGGGTGGCAAGGTTGGTACTCGCGCAGAGAAAGGAATAAAGGAAAAGGAAGGTGCAGATCAGGTCTCAAAGGGACTTTGACCGGAATTGTCCCGTGTCGGCATAAAGGAGCACGTACTGCGTTACTGTTACCTTACGGATTTTGGTGGCCGAGCGGTGGTATGTGATAGTTGGCTGGTTTCATAATGTTTCGTGTGTGCTAGTTCACATACGTCCCCTCGACACCTATAGTCGAAGATTTTTAGAATTTTACGTTTTGTTATATTGTTTCATAGCGTTTTTTTTTTTTTTTTTTTTACGGAATATTCTTTTATCAGAAAGTTAATTTCTTAATTTTTCAAAAACATTTTTTACGTAATTTTGATGTAATTATAATTCCAAATTTTAGTTGCATACTTTTACCTATTTATTCATTTTCTATATGATCGCTGAGGCAGAGAATAGTATTAATTAACCGGTCTAATGTAATTTATTGTGAAAAGTGATATTATTGTAACTTTGATGATATTTAAACGTTTTGTATTGTAATAGAATAATAATACTGGATCACTGACATACTGGATTATTAATGTTCTTAAAGTTATTTTTTTTACACCGTCTATGTGGGTATTGTATGAGATTTCGGGATACTGTTTTCCCCCATATACCCGTAGGCTTGGACGTGCTCGGTGACTACTTCGTTGATATGTGCTGCATGGTATTGAAGATCAGCCTGGCCTTACACCTGTTTTCCTGAGTGAACTTGGCCGAAGCGGACTAGCGAGGACAGAGTATATGGTAATGTATGACAGCGAGATTAGTGGGGTGAATGTAAGTAGCGTATTTGTTGGAGCTGCGAGTGGAAAGTAATTAGGTGAATGATGCCTGCCTCTGTTAGCACATGGTGGTTATGGTGTTGTGATGTGCCACCACTGTTGTGTTCCGTGGTAACACCGTCATACTCGGTGCTGTGTATTAAGGTGCAGTGAAAAAGTGATGCGTAAAGGGATGTGTGAAGTGATTTGTGAACAGTAAATTAAATAAGTGTGAAATGTGTAATTTTTATTTCATTTCATGTATAAATCGCGCGTATTTGCTATGTTTTCTACACTGGCGAGTGTTAAAGCAATCAGATGACTTGGTTATTTGTGGTTGTGTATGAGCTGTTGAGAGAAGAACCTCGGGGAACAGTAAATACTGTAAATCGCGCCTCGAGAAGGGTCTTCTTGTGTGTATTTCTAAGAGGCTTGATTGGCTAAGCGAGGGCAGGCCAGGAAAAAAGTGGTCAGAAGGGCAGGTCGCGGAATACTCCCAGTCGAACTTAGTGTCGCTATTATGGCCGGTTCCGGCGCACAGAGAAGCCACGTGGCTCCGAGGGTGAGCCATGCAGACAGGCGATGGCAGTGCCCCTCTAAGGGTGCTGGTGCAGTGAATTAGGGGCCCTTCAGGCACAATTAGAGGTGCTCTGCACAAGATAGCTACCTTAGAAGGGCCAAAATAGGAATCTTCGAGAAGAGTTGCTGCAAATTCCCGAAATCCACCTGGAGCCTCCCGCCACCCTTGGAGCATAGGAATCCCACTCCCGAAATATTTCGTGGGGAAAAAGCCTCCACCACCTCCCAGTTAGCTAGGGGCCTTGGAGGGCCTGACCCCGTGAACATGCCGCCCCAGGCCACAACACAGGAACACATCATGCATGCTGTCTATTTGTAGGGCAGTTAACTTTGACGGGCAGATTCTAAATCACACTTATTCATCTTAATATATATGGGGGAGTGAGGAGTTGCCAAATATTCAAGGGGGGATACACAGCACCAATGACCATGGTTCGTAACCAGGAAGTAGAGGCTTGGGATTAGTTACCATTGAGGACTTAGGAAAAGGACCCCCAACGGATGTACTTTTATTCGCGTGGCCAAAGCTAGGGCTCGGGGATCATATGCACAGTATTTGTTACTTTCCCCGAGTTTGACTTTATTTACTTCCTGGACAGAATCAAAGCTCAACTTCGCATGAAAAATTTAGGGGTACCTGCACAAGCGAAAGGGTTCTTCGAGATGTTGTCACCAGGGGGGGGGGGAGTAGAAATGATCCACGGTCAGGGACAACTCTTGAATTATCAGCAGGTCGAAAAGGCAGGGTTCCGAGGTGTGAGGAGTATCCTCACGAGATAGGGGAGCTGAGGGGGACTCATCAGGAGGACTTTCAAGGCTGGTTTGCCTGAGAGATTTGCACAGCGCCAGCTTTCTTTGCAACATTCTCCTCAGCACGGAGCCATGGCTGAAGGCGGGTTCCAGTGTGCCGGACTGACTGGGCAGCGAATGCATATGACGCTTACCCCTTCGCAACTCAGGTTCTAGTCATGTAGGCGGTCAGGAATCGCAGTCTGTGGTCCTCCACCATTTCTTCTACCTTTCTTATCACCGACTGCACGTCCTTTGCCTGAGAATGTATTCCGGTCTCGAAGTTTTTACACTGGATAGCCTTTTCTGTTTCAGGCTACTCAGGCAAACTCAAAACAGATCTCCAGGCAATTTCACATACTTTTGATGGTGATAGGAGCAGCAAAGTTCTCGGCAACAGCAATTTCAGGCAGTATGCCCTAAGAAGTGGCGTATTACTTATCATTAGGGTTAGCAGTCCACAATACGTCGGAGTGTATGAGGGGTCAGGGTATGTGTTATGTCTGTGGTTGAACGGGGTCATTTCGCGGCGGCATGTTCCCTTTCCGACGCGCCGGCAAGCCAAGACATCACTTCCGGCCGGGCAGAAGAAACCTTTGCCACAAAGCACACAAGTTGTCTTCCCCCAAAGGGAGGCCAAACAATCCAGGGTCGAGTCAATAATGCAGTCTGACAAGCATTTGTGATACAGGTAAGCGAAAGCAAGGTCACATTCTCAAAGCTTCAGTGCCTCTAATTTATGCCTGAACACAAAGATATTTTGAATAGTAAGCAAGGACCCTTCAAGGTGTTGTTGGGGCTCCAATGTCAGTAATTGGGGGAAATGGCATGAAGGTTTACTATCGGTAAATCAAAATTTGCATAGTGTTACTGTGTTGCGAAAGATTAATTTTCAGTGAGATTTACTTATGGAATGGGATTTTCCTACGCCGGCTAGACATCGAAGATTAGCCTGACCAGTAACAAATTTTCTGGGGCTTATTTTGATAGCGTGGAGTCCATTTCTCATTCAATTATACTGGTGACGAAAGTTTGGGTGTGTGTCTGTACCTTCAGTTGAAGTCGCTTAAAGAAAAGAAGAGCAAACACAACCCTCCGCATAGCGCCAGTTCAGTGGTTCATATTGAGCTGATTGGGCCTCAAGGTCCGATTATACAGTTTTGTTAGTGGGGCTGTTGCTAGGGGCCTCCCGAGTCTAGGGCAATTTCTAGTTGGAGGGGAAACAACCCAAAAGTTCCTTGGTTCCCTCGCTCCATATCTACTGTACAGGCAAGCAGAACGTCAGTTGGTGGTAAATCCAGATTGCAAAGCCGAGGGAAAAACTGGACCACAGGGTACTTGTAATAGGTTGCAGAGCAAAGTAGGAGCTAGACCAATTGGTAGCTGTCAGGTATAATGGCAGTGTGACAGGAAAAGAAAACCAAGTGAAGGAGGATTTTTAACAGGTCTCAGCAACTCTTGGACGGGACACGTAGAAAAAGATTCAAGTCCAGTAGCTGCCCGCGTTTTCAACAACCCCCTTTCATTGATGCCTACTACTCAGGTACACACTCTCGCCGAAAAGGACACAGATGAAACTAGCGCCTGGTCTTCCAAAGTACAGTCAAGCAGATGATGACAAGTATCCGATGTGCCCTCAGATACTTCGGAGATGAATGATATCGAGCTCTGCAATGCAGTTTCTTTGATAGCCTTGACGAAATTTTATCGCACCACAGGACTTTGGTTATTCAGATAGTGGAGTATTTTTGTTTCCCAGCACTCCAGCTCTGAGTGGGTCATCCGTCTGCTCAGGTGGATTCCGTTCCCTCCAGATAAGGCCAGAGTTAAAAATTTATAGTAGACAGTGATTCTGATCAAGTGAGCAGCTAGATTTGGGGAATTCTAGGAGACGCTGCAAACACAAGGAGGAACTTGAAAGTTCGTGCAGGAGTTTCCTCGATTTCATCCTGGGGACCAAAGCCACCATTGGAAGGTGCCTGGTTATACAGCACCACATATAAACTAATACAGACCAACCTGTGTGTGTTAGCATGGGCGTCTGCCTCAGGCAACCAAGGAGTTGATACGCTCAGAGTGTGTGGGCACAATGTTGAAAAAAGGGGTGATTGAGCCTTCCACGTCAACCTTGGCTCTCCCCTGTAGTTCTAGTGAGGAAAAAGGAGGGGGTCAGTTTCGCCCTTTTGTGTTGACTACCAGGGCTTGAACCCTGTCACTGTTGCTGATAGTTATCCCTTTTGCCTCGAATGATGAGCGTTAGAGAACAGCCTTGAACTGGTAAAACTTTAGTATACCGTAAAGACAGCAGAAGCAAGGTTACTGGGCAATAGAAGTAGCTGAGGAAAGATAGGCCAAAAACAGCATTTTACTGATGGAGCACGACTCTTCCAGTTTCAAACGAATTGCCCCTTTGGGTGATCACGGGCCCCAACGACCTTTCCCAGAGGACGATGAATGTTGTGCGTCGACTGTGCTTGGGGAGAATACACGCTAGCATAATTTGGACGATGTAGTGTGGTCAGTAAGACATTTGAAAAGGACATTCTAAGTAATCTTACTGAAACACTAGGGCTGCTGGGATGAGGCTGGATGAAACTTAATTCTGTAAATGCCTCTTTGCAAAAACACAAGATTAGAGGTTCCTAGGGTTTTCTGTGTAAGCCCTGATGGAGTATTTACCCAATCCTGAATAAGGTTTCAGACCATAAAAGGATATGAAACGTCCCAGATCTGTACGGTGAGGTACGCCGGCTTCCTGGGTGAGGTGGGTTCTTTGGCGAAACTGTCTATGGTTTTAGCCCAATGTTGCTGTCCATTGACACAACTACAAAGAAGGGATGTGTTCATTTTCAGATTGGTCACCAGAAGCAGAAAAGGCCTTTCAATGACCTTAAAGCCGACCTTGTGTCAGCACCCGTTTGCGTTTGCCTGATTTGAAGCGACATTTTTTGAAATTCATAAAGATGCATCTGCACAGAATCTCGGTGAGTTGACTTTCAGCGCAGTGAGATGGAGAAACCGCAGGCTTGTTTCATATTGGGTCAAGGACATTGAAAGAATAACAGAGTGTCGCTACACTACCATAGACTTGAGGCTCTTGCTGTAGTGGAGGCTGTTCGGGTGTTCGGACCGTATGTGAATTGGGGAATGACCATTTAACATACACAATGGACCATTCGCCCTCTTCAACCTAGTGCTTTTCCGTAAAACAAAATCGCTCGTTATGAAGAAGGTTTGAACCATGAACTAAGTTTTTATGATTTCAAGCTTGTATATAAAACCTGGCCCAGCAAAAATTTTATGACCCTGACCTGTTGTCGGAAGGCTTTCACAGACTCTTTGCCATGCTCACAGATGAGGCCCTTGTGTAATAATCTTGTCAGAATAAACCAGAAACTCCTGTCGACCTTGCCACATCGCTTACCGATATTACGTGGAGCACAGGTTTGAAAGGAGGACCTCTGAAGGAGATAATAGAAATTCTAGAAGGCAAGAGACATCCGCCAACGACGGGCTCACCGTGAGCAAAAACCCTTCAATGAATTTGAACTTGATGACGGGAGTTTGTATACCTGAAAACCCCTGCCAGGACCGTATTTATCAGGCAGGTATTGTGTTCTCATTAGCACAGTCTCAAGCCTTACATTTCTGCTCATGACCATCATAATGCAGCTCCCCCTGGTGCTCTGCGGCACATATCATAATTTACAAAATACCACTTCTTTCCCAACATGTTCCGGTTATGCAAATGGTACGTTGCCCCCCACACGCATTGTCACAGCTTTCCAGGCACAGGAAAGGTTCACGTGAGCGTGCAAAGGATGGCAGTGCGGCTCCAACCGTGCGCCGTTGGAGCGTTTTATCGCCGTATCTCTGGGATTCTCCGGAGCTTCTGTGGAGTGGCTATCGTTATGTCCGTCAATAGTGGGACACACTTAGGTTCGTCACAACTTATCATCAGGAATAAAGACCGCAGAAAACTAGAAACGGTTCTCGGGGATTTTAGATCATTTGATAACTCTTTTTGGACCACCTCGACAAGGTGATTGAACGACAATGGGGCGGAGTTTGCAAAGAGCAGTGCAGGACGTTTGTAGACAGTAGCAGGATACGATTTTCATTCACCATAGCTTATCATCTAGTTCAAATGGTTTGTAGAACGAACAAACAGGTGTGAAGGATGCTCTTGCTAGCTTGCGGGATAAAACAGGGAGAGGGGCAACTATATCTGACCTCTGTAGGCTAGCCATAAACTCAGCCATACATCGATCAGTGGGGGGACAACCTCTTTACATCCTTAATCGGGAAGATGGGCCTTATTTCCCAAGGGATAACCAAACCAAGTAAACAACTGATCCCTCTCTCAGGGGAAACAGCTAGCTAAGGCCAGGCCAGCTTGCTATTGCCGCCTCTCTCCGTTCAGAGAGGCTAAGTACGAGGCACAAATCAAAAAGTTCGCTCAACCTGGCGCCAGAGGAAGGTGAGCTCGTCCTCGTAGAGATTTACAGCAGGGGTGATACATGACAGATGGCAAGGGCCATCTAGAGTAAAGCAAATAGGTCCTGTTGTGTTCGAAGTTAAAAGGATTTAAACCCCCTTTATCGTGTAGTGAAACAAACCTAGAGATCCAACTGAAAATGTATCTCCCTCCTGCAGAATTAGATTATGTTGAGTTGGAGATGGTCTGCCTTATGATCTTACAGGGGTGTTGTGGTCATTTAGCCAGCCGGCCCCCGGACGTAGCTGGCCCCTATACTATGTGCCAGATATCGGGTATGACCAGAAGGAAGATGAAAACTTGGTAATCAGAAACCGTAAACAGGTTTCTCAATTGACAACGAATTTACTTTACTCCAAAGAAATGAGTAACAGTTGTATATAGGTGGAATACATTGACTATTGAGGTTGGGAAGAGTGAATAGAGATGGCGGGACTGAATGTGTTACGTAGTGTGATTGTTCAAGTCGCTCGTTGCGAGTCGGTAGGTGTTTTTTTTTTTTTTTTACTTGTTTATTTTACGGTTTTCTTAAATCTTAAGTGTTTAGCTTTATTGTATGATGTTTTGGGTTACAATTTTTCTATTCTAACTAGTTTTTATTATCAAGTTTGTAATACTTGTGGACCACCTTGCCAGGCAAAAGTTCAAAGCATCACTTCGGTGGACTCCTAGTAAGATACCATATTATGCCATGTTGGAACTTATGCTCTCTTTCAGTTATTCCGTTTTATGTTGTATGTATTTATCGTTATCGCCGATTAGGAGGCCCCCAGGCAAACCTCAGCCTCAGCGTGAGGAAGAGGGAAAGAGGGACCCCTTGGCTCTGGGTGAGGATGAGAAGGCCTGATGTGTAGGGGAGAGTCGTAGGTCGCTGAAATATCGGACCATACGGATCCCAGGCCGGGGAGGGTTGTAGTGGGACTATTCGTTCATTTCTATTGTTCTCTTGATATTAGCATCTTTATCCCTCGGAAGGTTGAAAAAATGCGGGGTGCCGCCGTAATCATTGTACATAACATGTACGTAGGCTTAGCTACGTACATGATACAATTTACTACCACTCTTGCCCAGTTAAGTTGTGTGAGGGACACTTATCTTGCCAGGAGGATAGTGTCCCTTTTAAAGATGTACAATAACGGAATGGCGGTTGCTAGTACAGTCATGGCTTGTGGTTTGCCATGTCGTTCTTTAGTGGACGTCCACAAACCGTGGACAAGGCAGCCATCACGTGTGTCCGTGTGGTAGGTCTAAGAAGATTAGCCAATACCCTGGGCTAGGGGGCGTAGATACCCCCCAGGTACTTTTGGGAGTACCGGCAGAATCTGGTCTCGCCTCATTACCAATCGGGACCCCCGCTGCTGTTATAGTTCATAAGGTCACGGTCAGTATTATGTTTTTTTACATGGAACTCACCATTTTAGCAGGTGAAACTTGAGTGACTGGGGCAAGAGTGGTTAGCTTGTAACATATAGATACTAAGGACGAACAATAAAAACAGGCAAGAGCGTACAGGTGTCCCTATTTCCCTCGCTAACCAGTGATTGAGTAACGTCATTGTTAAACCACTGTGTATATCAAGTATCATGGTATATTGAGGATAATTTGCTTTTTAAGATGTCAAATGAGGAATGAGGTAAAGTAATAATAATCCTTAAAACGCATTCTCTTCCCCCCCTTCTCCCCCCCTGTTTTTTCTATGTATGAGAGTGCCGTGACCTGGACTCCCCCACTTATCGCGCTTTGGCGCTACACTCGCACGCCGGGGTAGATGCGTGGGGGCCAGGTGGTGGGGATCGGGTAACGCCAGAGAAAGAATAAGAATAAGGGCAAGGTGCAGGGATCAGGTCCTCCAAGGGGGTACTTTGACTGAATTGTCCCGGTTGTAGGCTATTACAAGGGAGCAGTACTGCGTTACTGTTCCCTACACACTTTCAATATTAATATATATATATATATAATATATATATAGACTATCTATATATATATATATATATATTATATAGACATATATATATATAATTATTATAATAATATATATAAATAGTAAGTATATATATCTATATATGCAATGTGTTTTTTTTTTTTTCTTTTTTGAGAATTGCACTTCAGAAGACCAAAAGCTCTCTGAATCGTGTAGTTGAAAAGAACTATAGCTGCATGCTTGGTAATTCTTTATGGTTATATATTACTCCTTGTAGAATTGGATGGTCCAGGTATAGTAGGTGTGCCCCATTTAAAGCAACCAACTACTCTTCAAATTCTCCTAGTACCTCCTCGGCCTTCCAGAAAAACACCCCATGGCATTCGTGGCAAACATTGATAACACAGTGTGTAACATAATACGAAAAAAATGGCTGCGATAAAAAGTAAAAATTGGTAATTGACAACTCTGCCCTTACGCTGCATTCCTGCAATCGCCTGGAAACGGGCCAGACAGTTTTTGTTTCACCGGGAAAGAGAAAGTAATTCGTTTCTTTCTCTGTGGTTTCTTACATAAGAATGCCATTAATTTTCGTACCTGGACCTTTTTCAGGTTGTTTCTTTTCTCTTTCGATTGTATTACGATGTTTTTCGGTACAGAAATTGGAGGGTGGATCATTTTCTTCCTTTCCCTTTCCCTGTGTCTTTACGCCGGCTGGGATAAAGCGGTTTCTCCCCAACTCCCCGAGTCAAGCGGCAGGGGTGGGGATGAAACGGGTGTTTTTTGCTTTCAATTTCCTTCCTTTCTTATAGCCCAACTCTATTACAGATTTGATGTCCTGGGCAAGGACATCGAGGTCTGCCCTCCTCGTCCTCGCCCTGTGCTCAGTTTGGGAAGGCCGTAGGCTAATGAGAGTGAAGGGTAACTATTACTGTGAACACCAAGGGCTTCATCCTTTTTCAGCGTGACGTACTATCTTCAGGTTGGAAGGGACATTTACGGAACTGTTGACGTCTGAGCTCTCGCGACTTTAGCATGGATACATCGCGTCCACTACAACTCCCTTTGCCAACCGAGCGGCCAGCACAGCTGAGCGAGAGGCCCCAACAGGTGGCGGGCCAGGCGAAGGCCTCCTTAGCCAAACTTCCGGGGTCGTCGGGCGTGTGCCCCCCTTAAACGTGGGAAGTCTGACTGTGTTGCGTCAGTGAGGGAAACTCGAGGAACTGCCAACAGACTTGAAGTTCAGAGCACAAAAATTTTATCTGAAAGGAGAGAGGATTAGTATATCCATCCTTTACAAGAGACAGCAGACAAGTACATGACTGCAAATCTCAGGAATATATAGGACGAGTGACCATGACCTAAAAAAAAAAAATAATAAATAAATAAAACATAATTAAAAAAATAAGAAAAATAAGAAATTAAAATCAAACTGCAAAATAAACAAACCTAAAGCTTAAAACCAAAACTCGAAAAGGCTTTAAACTAAATGAAATGAACTTAAAAACTAAATGACTTAAAAGTAAAACCTTAAACTAAGAAAAACCATACCTTAAAAGCTATACTTAAATACACATATAACTTAAAACGGAACTTTTCAACTAAAAGAACATTCCAGAAAAATAAACACGACCAGCCCCCACTAGAAAAATAAAAGCATTACAGGATTACAGCATTACATGTTAAAAAAATAAAAGTAAAAAAAGGAGGGATCTCAGGCAGGTAACTACTGAAGTGGTAGTTCAGCGACCCTCTGGTAGCTTTTGGGCAGGTCGGGCAGAGCTCATTGTGCGGCCTACGTCAGTCTCACTCGGGAGCTCACACATCCTTTATATATTGCTTAAGGTCTGCAGGGATGGCTGCAATAAACGTGTCTTTCTGTGAAAGAGATTATACCTTACTCTCCCACGTCTATTACGACTGACGTTGGGAAGACGTACTCTGAAAAACCAAACACTTGTGGGGGGTCCGTGTTGTGGGTTTTAATGGAAAAACGTGAAGGGCTTGAAGGTACAAATTGGCCCTCTCAGACACAGGGTAGGGAAAACTTTTGGGTCCAAACCTAAAGAAAGATTTCACTAAATCGAAGGGACACCAGTTGAATTATAACGAAATTTTAACAAGCATGTTCCCATTTGGTCCTTGAAAAGATTCCCCCCAAGAAGGGGGGAAACCCAGGGTGATATTTAAAGCATTCAGACAGTTTGGTTCCGGCCCACCTTTTTTCCTTAATTCAGGTAACGGATAAGCCTCTCAAGATCCAAAAAATTCTTTTCGGGTAAAAAAATCCGCCCAAACCCCGGGTTTGTGTCCTTTTTTTCCGCCGGGCCCGTACATTCTTCCCAAACCTTTTGAGGAAAGTCAAACGCGCCCCTTTTTTAAGCTTTCATCTCTTATTTTATTGAAGACACGAATGTTCCCCGCAGCATCGTAAAAATAATTTTAATTTGCAGGTTTATTTCCCTTGCAGAGCAAATACCAGAACACGGTGGAAAAAAAAAAAGCCCAGTTCAAAGAGGTTCATTACATAAAGGGAAGCACAAAAAGTAAATAAGTTATAAAAAGATGAAAAAAAGTAAAGGCAAGCACAACCAAATGCAGATACCAGGAAAGGAGTCAAGGCCCAAACCCCCTTTCCATGAATTACTGAAACTTTTTAACACGAAAAAAACAATAGCAGATAGTAACAATTTTGGTTTATAGTACGCATTACCCAGAAAACGGAAAGCGGTTATCCACTTTAAATTTAAAAAACAAAGACTTTTGGGCAGGGGCGTTCAATACCCAATATAAAATAGGGTTGCACATCTTTATTAAGATTGGGGAAAATTTTGGTGGGGGTTGTGAATTTGCGAAGTTTGGTTCGCCCGGCCTTTCACTTATGGCCCACCCTTTTCAGCTTTTTGGGGCCTGTCTCATTTTTGGTTTTTGACCTCGGGCTTACCGTGGCGGTGGGATTCCCAGCAGGCGCTCCTGTAGCCGTGGTGTAAGCATCTCGCATAATTTTTTTACAGCACGACGGTGTGTTCGGGGGGTTTGTCTTAGGAATTGCGTGTCCCACCAATTCCCCAAGTAATGTACATGTGGCTTTCGGCTCCCCGCAATGCAGAAAAAAAAAAAAAAAAAAAAAAAAAAACACCTCTCTTCACGTTCTATGGTTTGTATAATTGCCATGACAGTGGTAACCAGGCGCATTCTGTGCAGAATGACTTCGGTACCTTTGTTTATTTAAAAGGAGTGAAAGGGTTATACCGTGGTCTGAGTACCGGGCCGAGGGGAATTTCGTTCCTCTCTGTGAAGCCAGGGGGAAGGGGGGTTGGCCTCCCCGTACATTTCCCCTAAGAAAATTTTTGGCTCTGATGTATTATCATGGGATTAGGGGCAACCCCGGGCCATTGGGCAAATCTGTCAAAAGTCATTCCTCTGATCCCAAATTGGGGGGAAAACCCCAGTTTGATAATTTTTACCTGGCAAAAAATCCTTGTGCATTGTGGGATGGTTTCGGGAGGTAATTTGTCAGTGGTGAGCGCTGCTAAAGACAGTCAGGCCCTTGGAGTCTTTTGTATGACCAGTGTCCTTCCCTCAGGACGCGGGGCTCGTGTTCCCTGATAGCAACTGCCTCTCCCTGTAGCGGGGAGGGGGTTGTTTTCCCTCATGGAAATTTGTGGCACCCTTGCTCGAACCGGCTTGCAGTGTGGGTCAAGGGATCGCCCGGATATCCGTGAATATTTCTGCTCCCCGGGGGGGTGATTTTTAAATGACCCTCGGGTTTTCTCCCTTTAGGCTAGGGAAAATATTCATTTTTTTGTTTCCAGTCTCATGCCCGGGAACCTATCGGGGTTTTTGGCCCAGGCGGAGCTTCGAAAAAGTCGGGTGGGGGAGCCCATCCCCTTGGGCCAGAGGGGGCTTTGAGCTGATGGCCGTAAAAACACCCGGGCTGTGTCACCGGGAGTTGTTTGCAAACAGCCTTTTATCTTGTTTGGGGTTGCTATTTTTGTTTGGCTTGTTTCGGGGAGCCGGGATGCCCTTTGTAAAATTTGCTCCCTTAGATTTTTGTGAGGCCAAGGGGAAAAGGTTTCCTCCATAGGGGGGTTGGGCCTTCCCCCATTGGGGACCCAAAATGCCCCTGGGGTTTGTTTTGGACTGTCCCCAAATGGGTCTTTATATTTTTTTAAATCCCAATCAGAGCGGGGAGGCTATCTACAAGGGGCCCTGACAGCATTACTAGAAGGATTTTAGTATTTGGTCTGGCCCCTATCGTTTCCATCATTTCTTCATGAAGACAGTCTTTTTGTTTTGGTCAA
>NW_023664869.1:22500-27500 GCF_015228065.2 Penaeus monodon
TTTATTATCATTATAGGGACAAAACCGCCCCCCTTAAATTACCAAAAAAAAAATTAGGATGCAGTAAAAATTTTACAATAAAATAATAAAATAAGATAAGGAGAAAATTTAATTAACAAAAACACACCCCATACGGGGACCCACACATACACACACAACAATACACACCACATTTTATACACACACATACCACCCCACATACCCCACACCCATACCACACACACACAAAATACCCCACACACTTTACTTACACACACACACCCCCAACACACACCCCCCCCACACACACACAAAACACACACACACAAAACAAAACACAAAACACACCCCACCCCCACATCAAAACACAAAACCACACACACACATACACACACACCCCACACATACACACACACACACACATACACATACACATTTACAAATATATTTTATATAATTTATAGGTATATTTATAATTATTTATATAAAATATATAAAATTTAATATAAAATTATATATTTTATATAAAATATAAAATAATATATAGGGATTTATGTGTGTGTGTGTAACAATATAAAATTTATATATATTTTATATATTATTTTATATATGATTTGGGGTGTGTGTGTGTGTGTGTGTGGGTGTGTGTGTGTGTGTGTATGTAGGGTTTTCATAAGTATCTATAACTATATAAAATTTTACATATAAAATTATAATAAAATATTTAAAATATATATAATATTTTATATATATATATATATAATATATTTTAATATATATGATAAAAATTATATATATAAACCTTTATATATGATATATAAATATTATATTTGGTATATTTTATATTAATGTGGGGGATATACATATTTTATATTAATTATAAAATACATATATATATATATAATATATATATATATATTTTTATATATATTATTAAGGCCGCGAGGGGCCGAGGGGGTTAGAGCTCGGATCAAGACTGTCAGCCCGGCAATCTAGGTTCGGGGGTTTCGAGCCCAAAGGCCGGCGCGTTTTTCCCCTTTGGGAGAAAGGAACTTCACCTCGATCCCTACCAGCCATGAAATAATATTTAAAATATATATTTTTATTTTAATATGTGTACATACATAATATATATATATATAATTATATATATTTTAGTTTATATATATATAATTTATGTATAGCCTGTCACATTTTTTGTACAGGGATATATATTTTATATATATACATAAATATATATACATATATATATACTATACATATACATATACAAAAATTTTTTCTTTTTTTTTACATAAAAATTAAAACAAATTTATGTTTCCTTTCTAGTAAAAATGTATAAAAACTTTTCGTTTTAGCCATTCGTCCAGGGCGGGGACAAAAAGGCCTCTCTCAATTCACTTTTGAGAGTTATTTTGGGGCCCCCCCCCCGTCCCAATTTGGGATCCCTTTTCCTTTAATCAATCGCGGAGGGGCGCGCAAAACACGGGGGGTTTTCCCCCCCCTAGGGACACCTGCTTTTAAACTTTTAAAAAGAAAATTATGTGGGTTTTTTTGGGGCCCTCGGGGGCCACAGTAAAGGGGGGCAGGTTTTTTTTACGACGGCCGGGGGCGGGGAATTGAACTCGGGACCACGAAGGCGGAGTCTAGTGCTCTAACCACTGGCCCCATTTCACATAAAGAAAATTTTTACACGTGTGTGGGGTTTTGTGGGGTTTTATCTAATAAAATAAAAATATTTTATATATAATATATTTTTTTTTAATATAAAAACATAGAATAAAAATTTATTTTAAATAAAATAATAAAAAAACATACAAAACATAAAACAACATAGGCATGTGTATGTAATATGGGTGGGGTGTGTGCTTTGTAGTAAACACACACACACACACA
Source organism: Penaeus monodon (assembly GCF_015228065.2). NCBI lineage: Eukaryota > Metazoa > Arthropoda > Malacostraca > Decapoda > Penaeidae > Penaeus > Penaeus monodon. The sequence continues at coordinate 24,376 of NW_023664869.1, forward strand.
CCCACCCCAAACAAAACAAAACAAACATATATATATAAATTTTATAAATTTATATATATAAATAAAATATATTATAAAAATATATGTTGCAATAATAAAGGGTGTATTCCCATATATTTTTTAAATTTTAAATTATATAGAATATATATATATAATATATATTATATAAATATATAGGGAGGGAATATATAAAATTTTATATATATTATATATTTTATAATATTTATAAAATTTTCATATATATACATAAAAATATATATATATTTTATGTATGTATACATAAATTATATATAGAAAATATTTTACTACCCCAATATTTTACAATAAATAAAATATATTTTTGTCTGTGTGTGTGTTTGTGGGCGCACCCGCCATATATATAAGTATGGTTTTATACACACATAAACGCACCCACACACACAACACGACCACCACCCCACACACACACACACAACACACACACACACACCCCACCCACCCCACACCACCCCACACACCCCACACACACACACACACAAAATACCACACACAAACACACACAACACACACAACACCCCAACACCCCAACACACACACACACAATACACACCACACACACAACAAACACACAATTTTATATGTATATATATAGTATTTTTAAATTTTCTATTTCTATATTTATTAAACCCATGTATATGGGAATTTTGAAAATTATATATATATATATAAAAAAATATATTAAAATATAAATATAAATATAGGGAAATATATAATATATATTAATATATATATAATTAATATATAAAATATATATAATATACATATTTTTTAATTTTATTTATATATACATAGGGTCACATAAAAACAAATAATATAAAATATATATAATAAAATATATTTTTAAAATAATTAAATTTTTAAAATATATATTTTATATATAATATACATTTTGTCACACACCACAAAATTTTATATTATATATTATATATATATATATAATATATAAAATTATATATAATATAATAAAATATATAATTTTATTATAATATAGGGTTATTGAGCCCCCCCGTGGTCGCAGCATTGTAAAATTTGTATTTTTCATGTTGTGAGATCTTGGAAGGGGAATTTTACGTGGTAGGGCCCCCAAATTTCCCTTTCCACGGGGGAGTGCCGGTGTTACCTTTTAAAGGAAATCATTCTCGGCTGGGAGGGGACCCAAGGGGGCCCCGACCCAGCCGTGAGGAGCCACGAAGGAGGGATCAGGGTGTTTTTTTTAAGTAGGGTATTAATCATTTTTAAAAATTAGGGTTATTAATTTTTTATTTTAATTAGGTAAAATTTTAGGGTTTGGGGCGATATGGAAACCCATGACCCGCCAAGTCCTTGGGGGGACGGGGCCCACTTAAAAAAAAAAAAAAAAAAAAAAAAAAAAAAAAAAATTTTAAAATTTTATATATATATATATATATATATAAAAATAGATATTAATATATATTTTATGGGGCCGGGGGGGCCTGTCACGAGGGCAATCTGAGTTAAAGGGTTGAGCACCGGCCAGGGGCCTTTTCCCCTTTGGGGCCCAAAGGAATTTCACCCCGTTGCCTGCCAAAGCCGCGGGGTGGGAAAACCCCAGTCCAAAGTCAGTCCCCGGTAAATAGAGATGGTGACTCGAAAAAAAAACCAAGGGGCAGAAGATTTAAAAAACCAAACCCTTTAATCTAGCCCCCTACCTTTTTCCTAATTGAAAAACCGTAAGTAGTGTCTTTATTCAAAGCTGAAATCCGCATTTTGTGGGACTCCATGTTGGGGGTTCCTACAAAACACCCCCGGGCCCAAATATAAAAAATTCTTATGCAAAACTGAAAACCCTTCCCTTTAATTTGTACAAAGGTACTTGGGGGACTGTATAATTATGTTGAAAAAACAGTCAACGGGAAATTATAGAGGTAAGCCTTGAAGTGATTCTACACCCCCAAATAAATTTAAAGGGTGAAGTAAAAGGGAAATGTAGCAAATTTGGAAAAAAAAAAAAGTGTAAAAAGGGTTAGGCTTAGATTAGTTTGGGGTTTAAAGTTTGGGGTTTGGGAAATAGGTTGGGTTTGGGGTAGGTTAGGTTAAGCTGGGTTGAGAGGGGGGATGCTAGGTTATGTTTTGGCTGGGTTTATGTTTATTAATTGGGTTGGGTTGGGTTTACTAGTTAAAGTTAGGTTATGTTTATTTTTTATTTTTAGGTTAGGTTATGAAAATTTTTGTTGTTGTTTTAAGTTGGGTTTGTTTTAGGGTCCCTTGGGCCAAAGGGTTGGGGTTGGGTTTATATTTATTATTTAGGGTTGGTTCTCCAGCGGGAAATTTGGGTTTTTAAAAAGGGAAATGCTGATGCAGTTTCTTCTTTTCCTCTTTTTTTTTAAATTTTACAAATACCCGGGTGGGTATGTTTACATATATATATATATATATATATATATTAATATAAAATTTTATAAAATTTATATATATATATTTCCCTCGGACAGATATATATTTCGGCAAAGAATTGTAATGTTGTTTTTATTACAAAATTTTAATCAGAATGCCCAATGTTTTATGTTAATATCAAAATTTATTGGTTAACTTTTTTTTCTTGTATTAGGGAAAGAAACTTTGCAAAAAAAGAATAATGTAGTCATCGTGGGAAACACAATGTCCGATTTATAATTAAAATTTAAATGATTAGGTGGGAAACAAAAAAATAAAGGATATTTACACTAAACCCAAAAAAAGGTTCATTTTTTGAAGGTTCTAAAGTCAACATTGCTAGAAGGGTTTTGTGTTTTCCCTTTTACCTAAATAAAAATAACCCCCCCAAAGCATTTTCCCAAAGGTCCTAAAAAAAATACTTTTAAATTTTAATTTTTCCTTATAAACCCAAAACCCAAACTATTCTGAACCCCAAACCCAAAAACCCTTTGCTACATTTAAAATACCCCAAATTTTAGTCAACCTTTTTGATTTTTAAACTTTTCTAACCTTACGATTTTAGGCCTAAACCCCGCGATCCTAAACCAAAGTGGGCACTTAAACTAACCCATATCTAAAAATTTAAACCAAAACCAACCTATAACCCAACCTAAATTTCCCATTTAGCCCCCAATTAAATTTCTAACCCT
>NW_023664869.1:32500-35000 GCF_015228065.2 Penaeus monodon
GAGATATAGAGAGATGAGAGATAGAGAGAGAGAGAGAGAGAAGTACAGAGAGAGGTGAGAGAGAGATGAGAGAGATACACTATATATAGATACGAGAGAGATAGAGATATAGGAGAGAGAGAGATGGATGGAGTGAGGTAGAGAAACACCTCCAACATAAAGAAAATGATATATTACAGTAGAACATATATATATTAGTATTATATAGATAGATACATATTATATATAATACATACATATATTTCTTGACATATCTATCTGTACATATTTACATATGCTCATTGGCATAATTATATAGGTATGTTACACACACCACACACACACCTACACACACACACACACACCACAACACACACACATACACACACACACACACACGCAAAAACACACACACATACACACATGGGTGTGGGTGGGAGGGTGTGCTGGGAGTGTGTGTGTGGGTGTTGTGTGTGGTGTCTGGTGTGTGGTTGGTGGGGTGGGTGTGTGTGTGGGTTATGTGGGTGGAAATAATAAATGCAGAGGAAGTGAGCATATAGAAAAAGAGGTACAGATAAATATGTAACAATAGACATATATTTGGGGAGGGGAATAGATGATAGAGATGTAAGAAGAGATAGATAGAGAGAGATTAGATTAGATAAGATAGAGCGACATAGAGAGACAGACAGAGAACAAGGGAGTGAGGGATGTGATGGAGGAGGGAATGTAGGATATGTAGGAGAGGGAGAGGAGATAGAGAAAGGGATGAGATAGTGTGAGAGGGGTAGATATGCAGATGTAACTGGAGATATGAAATACAGATAGAGAAGAGTGAGAATGAGATATAGATGGATGATAGAGAGATTCTGAGATAATAGATAGAGAGAGAATAGAGAGAGATAGCACATGTAGAAGCGGAGCGAATCTAGAGACAATAGATGCTAGATATAGAGAGAGAGAAGATGCAGAGAGAGATTATAGAGAGAAGAGAGAGGAGAGAGAGTAGAGAGAGAGAGAAAGAGAGAGAGAGAGAGAGAGAGAGAGAGAGATAGATGAGATGGGGAGAGAGAGGAGAAGAGAGAGAGAGATAGGATAGAGATAGGTGGAGAGAAAGATAGAGATAAGACACCACAGAGGAGGGGGGGGGGGGGGGGGGGGGGAGAGAGGAGAGAGAGAAAGGAGAGAGAGAGAGAGAGAAGATAGAGAGGCAGAGAGAGAGAGAGAGAGAGAGAGAGAGAGAAGGGGAGAGAGAGAGAGAGAGAAGAGAAGAGATAGAGAGAGAGAGAGAGAGATATGAGGGAGAGATAGATATATAGAGAGAGAGATGAGAGAGAGTAGGAGAGAGAAGAGAGATTACACAGATGGATATAGAGAGTATATCGAGGAAATTAGGGTATAGATAAGGGTGGAAAAAGTAAGAGAGAGAATAGAGTATAGAAGAGAGGATATGATATATATATATATATATGAGAGGATGTAGATATACATAAGAGATGTACGATATAGATAGAGATAGATATAGAGGAGAGAGAATAGATATACAGATGATATAGATATATATAGTTATAGAGAAGATAGATATATGTATATATAGTATATATATATATACAGATACATACTATATAATTTCTATATATTATATATATATAGATATATATATAAATATATATATATATTATATATGTATTATATCTAGTATAATATATATGTATATATATACATATATATATATATATGATATATAATGCATATATATAGATAATAGAATATAGATAGTATAAGAGAGAGAGTAGACATCGATGTAGATATAGGATATATATGATAGAGATAGAGATATAGATAGAGAGATATATATAGAGTCTATATAGGATATATAAGATATACAATAAATGGATAGACAGTTAACAGAGAGATAGTAGATAGAGAGAGAGAAGATAAGAGAGAGATATTATAGATATAGATATATAATATAATAGATACGTATAGATGTTAGTGTACAGTGAAGTATATAATAGATAATATAGATAGAGGAGATAGATATATAGAGTATATAGAGGGTAGAGAATATATATATAGATTATATATATATATACTATGATATAGATAAACAGATATATGTATTGTACAATTAATATATGGATATAGATAGATTAGAGATGAGAGAGAGATAGATAGAGATATCTATATGAATGATATATATACAAATCTAGAAGATAACATATGAAGAGATATAAGATTAGACATACGATAGGGATTATATATATATATATCTTTTTTATATATATATATAATAATATATCTAGTAATTATATAATATGTAATATATATATATATATATATATATATAATTATATATAATATATATATATAGATATATATATATAACATTATATATAGTATGTAGTATAATATATATGCATGTTTATATATATATAATACCATATAAATATTCATATTCCTGGGTATATATATATATATATATATATATATATATATATATTTTATTATAGATATATAT
>NW_023664869.1:37500-47692 GCF_015228065.2 Penaeus monodon
AGTCACACTGCACGATACAGCGTGAAACAGGGCAACACAAAGTTTAATCAGGTCCACAACGGCACACACGAGGTCTTCACATGGAGCCAGCACCCAACTCCGTCTCCCGGCTTGTCCTCTGCTCCTCCGACACAGCCAGTGGCGACATGTTGGCCCAGGATCCTTTTCATGTTAAACACATGCCCAGGTCATCCTTTTCATGTTAACACGTGTTTCGCACAAGAGACAAAAAGACCCATGGCGTAGCACTAATCCCCCTACAAGCAAAAATCTTTCATCCAGCGCGGCTTTCTTTGCTCCGCGGGGTCAGCTCTGGAGGAGGTTGTGGGGCGGCGGTTAGATGGCAGTGGCACCCAGAGGGATATCTCTGGTCCCAAAGACCCTGCTCATGGTCACCATTGACGTCTGTGTTATCGCCATCACCGTCCAAATGCCCATCTCATCTCGGGTCAGCGTCTCTGCCACGTCTCATCGCCGCTATGGGGCTAACGTCATCTTCTTTTCACCATGGCCCCAGGAGTAGCTTCTTGGCCCATGGCAACGCCACAGCCGGTCCACGTGGACAACAAGACGGTCGTTTTTCGCCCTCTGCAGAATTCGATAGGTGACATCAGGAAGAGGGCCGCTACCACCGTGTATGGCCCACCCAGGGGTCTGTAGCTTCGGCGAGAGGCCCTCGCTTTCCGACCGCGGGTTAATGACAGCCACACTCGTCACACTATGTTGTACATCAATTCCCTCAGCGCCGGTCATAGGTCTCATTCATGGCAACATGGCCGGCTACCTTGAGCTTTCCACGCACCTCATCGGTGAAACCTCCGCCAGTTTAGCGGCGCTCCGGTAGTGCGTCAAGTCTCGAGGAAGTCAAGCAATGGCCCACCACCAACCAATAACCGCTCCCGAGCGACTCTTCTGGAGGCTCCACTCTCTCACAAGTGCCAGCTTTACACCGCTCGGCACCTTCAGGGACTTATCGGAGAAGTTAGATACAAAAGATTGTAACTAACCCTCCCCGGTCCAAAACAAGGCTCTGCCCAACAACTACGCCAATTAGCCAAGCTGCAGGTTTTGAATGGGGCTCCACGGGAGGGCCCTATACTCCACGCCATCACTCTTGACAGTCGACACTGGATTCTCGACTCTCCCCCCAATCCTGGGGGCAAGGTGCAGTCGCTTCAGCCGTAACACATAAGCACAGCCAACCTCTGGAAGCCAAGGCACATCTTTCACTATGCACCCTCTCCAGCCTTCTGTCCCACAGGGGTCGACACAACGCCCTACTCGGGTCAGGTTAGTCAAGGCCCCAGCAATCAGTTGCTCGTCAAGAGTGGCCACATTACACCGGCAGCCGCTCTGACACCGTGCTGTCACGCCTCAATACGAGCCTCCTCTGGCCCCTTGAGCTGCACCACAATACCCGTGACACAACACAGTCTCTGTGGTGCATCTGGAAGTTGCATAGTTGGCCAAACATATCAGGCCGCACTAGGGTCTTCTCAGCCACGAAGTGTCACTCCTCGGGCGGCATGGCTTTCCCATCTACTGAGCCCTTCACCTGCATCGTGCGGATTCGACGGCCAGGCTACCAAGTTGGGGCCCGGGAACGAGGACGGCTGGGTTCGGCCCCATTCTCCAGCCTGTCAGAGTTTTCCGCCTGGTACCAGCCTTCCTAGCCTTAGGGGACATGCACTCGGATGCGCGCCAACCTTTTTGCCACAGTCCTTGCAGCACTGCTGGAAGGATCAGAATCCATCCGGTTGAGAGGGACATGTTCTCGCTCCCTTCCGACACGACACGTCTGTGCCTTCCTACCGCCAGCCCCAAAACAAGTTGGAAAATGCTCGGGCCACCTTCCTCAAGCTACCTTCTCCACTTTAGCCTTCTGGCCCCGGAGGTCAGGCTCGGGGCTGAGGAAGCGGCTCTAGGCCACTGGTTGCCTGCAGAAGGCCTCAAACTCCAAGACCCTCGCCAGCGCACTGCAGGTCCTCAGGGTGTGCCTGACTTGACGTAGATTTGCAGCTGCTGGTCTGTAAAGCATCAACCAAAGAAATCGCGGGCCAGGACCACAATCAATCTCTTCCGCCGCAGCCGCAGGGTACCGGACTCCTTACCAGCGCCTCCACATCCTGCGCCAGCGTGGGACAGTGTCTCGCGAGAATGATCAAGGAGTCGCTTTTCAAGCGGGCCCGATATATCTCGGCCTGGTGGTGGTGCCCGAAACGACCGTTTCAAAGCCTCCGCCACGCTGGTGTAAGAGGCATGTTGGGATGTTGCTGGCAGATGCCCTAAACACTTCCACCGCGGGGACCTAGCGCTGTACCAACTGCAGGGCCTTCTCTTCCTGGCTCCAGCCTTGGGCAGATGCCACGCATTTCAAATGGGCGACCTATGCCTACCAGGCCACCTTCCCGTCGTACTCAGCTGGCTTAAGCCTCACAGAATGTCTGGAGGCAGAAGGGCCTGCCGGGGTGGAGAACGCGTTGCCGTGAAACTAAACACGCCCGGAGGGGAGGGAAGGGAGTGAGGGAGGCAACGAGGCGGGTTGACCGGGTTCCGAGTTTGCCGCCACCATACCCAAGGGAGTGGTTCCGAGGTTCCCCCGCCTTCTGCAGCGACCACTGGGCTCCGACCAGACGCTGCGAGGCCCGGGGGTTTCCCTGCCACGGACCCCAGGCAGACCACAGTAAATCTGACACTCTGGCATTGTTGCCAGAGGCCTCGTCTGCCTTCTCTGCTTGCAACGTCCTACCTCGTGACGCCGCCTTTCCTCCTTCAATTCCCCCTCAGGACCTGACCCTCGCCCTTCAGAGTTCTGCACCTCCTCCATCCATTCCACTTTCACGCTTTTGCAGGCCTTGTCGGTGTACTGATGAGTTTCCATTTCTTCACAGATTTGCAAGATTGGACTCTTAGCACCTCAACAAGTCGGCAGAAACTGTTTCCTTTGCCTTCCTTGGCGCATCTCGACGAGATGGTGAGCCTGCTCTGTTGTGCCTCTGTGCCTGCTCTTCCTGCCCTTTGGCCATTTCTCCTCATACGGCCAGCATGGCAGTGATCAGGTCCATCTGGCTCGGCTTCACCTCACTCGTGCCTGACCTCCGTCATTGCCTCCTCTCCCTATGGCGCGCCATCTTTGGACCACATGATAAATCGGGCTCTCATGATCAAAACACAAATCACACTCCTGACACCATTTGGTACGCCGGTCCGCCTCGTCTCTCTGCCACCAACACAAGCAGGTAGGCAGACGGGTGTATCCACAGGGTCTGAACATGAACAGCTCAAGAGGCACCGCGCACACAGCGCCCAGAACACCTGAGGGAAAACGCCAAGTGGCGAGGAAGGGCACGAAAATAAACACAACAATGGACAGTCTTTCCCTTTAGTTACACAAGGTATTTTACCCGTTACATTTTCTATAGGCACAATACAGGGGGAAAACAGCATGTCACACTGCACGATTACAGCTGACAAAAGGGCAACACAAAGCTTTATATAAGGTCAACAACGGCACACACGAGGTCTTCACAGAGCAGCACCCAACTCCGTCTCCCAGCTTGTTCTCTGCTCCCCGCTCCACAGCCAGTTGCGACATGTTTGCCCAGGACCTTTTCCATGTTAACACATGCCCAGGTCATCCTTTTCATGTTAAACCACGTGTTTCGCACAGAGACAAAGGGACCCACTGGCGTAGCAATATATACAAAATATATATTAATTATATATACATTATTTAACATTAAATATGGATATATAATCATATATATATTATATATATATAGATTATATATATATATATATATATATGTATATATAGTAAATAATATATATATATATATATACTATATATAGATATATATATATATATCATATATATATATATGGTATTATATGGTATCTGGCAATGAGAAGAGAGGTGTCGTGGTTAGATCAGTGTAATAAGTGCTAAAAAATTACGATTGTGAACAGTGATCTGTGATAGTGCTACATAAGAGAGAAATTTTGTGAATATATAGAGCTTAAAATCAGCAAAATAGAAATGCGAATTCATCCATACGTTCTAACAAGCTTTTAAAATTCAATTACTGGAATCATGCATACGTGGTCGTCTTAAACTAATAGAGATGCCAGAAAGTGCCAACTAAACGATCGACTTCATTACCGGGCTAAAATAGGTCATATCCTACTGCTATCGAGAGTGCCACGATAGATAGAACTTAATGAAGAAAAAATCACTCCCCCAACAGAACAGAATCCCAAATTACGAAAATTACGAAAAAAAAAAAATTAATTAGAAAATAACAAGCTTCACCCGGTCGCCCGATTTAAACCAGCAAATCGCACGTACCACAGTTTCCCCCAGGAGATTCGCTAAGGAACAGCCAAACAGCCAGTATGAAGTTACGTAATCACAAAAAACAGGTAAGGTTTTAATATGGTTTACCATAAGCGACAAATATAATTCAGACACCCGACAGACAGAACCGACAGATAAACTAGGCACTCACAAAGCGTAATTCAATCGATGGCACCCAGGGCTCGTGTCAGGACGCGACCCGGCGACCCGAGGCGGGGGCGCGAGGGCACCGGACGGTAGGCTTAGCAACCGCTAAGGAATGCGGACACCTCTCCGAAAAACTGCCAGATACAAAACCACCCTTTTAAACCCATCTAACCCAAAGCCCATCCTTATCCATTAAACATTCCTAAATTCCTCCCCTGCCCACATCACCCACCTACCGTACTTTAAGCCTTACACATTTATGCACATTATAAGGAATGTGGGCTCCTTATTAAATGGGTGTGTATGTTGAGCTCATGCAGACGCTGTGCAAACGTATGTGCACGGTGTGGGTGCGGAGCACGAAAACGCGCGAGTCATCCGTGTGGTGTGTTGTGTACGTATCCATGCGGTGTATATGAGAGTAGCAATATACCATAGATATACGTATATTTATGGTATATATTCATATGCGTGTGTATGTATAGTATGTGTGGATGGTGCGAGTGTGGTGTAGTGCATGTATATGTGTATATGTGTATGTGTATATGTGTATGTATATGTATGGGTGTATATATGAATTGTATATGTGTATGTTGTATATAATGTAAATAGATAGGTGAGTCAGGGTATACATGCGTTTATTACATGTGGAGAAGTGAAATGGCGTGTATGTATGTATAGTGTATACGTGTATATGTAGTAGGTATGCGTGAAATGTATATGTGATGCTATGAAGTATGTGCAAACGTATGTGCGCATATGCGTGTACATCAGCATAAGCATTTTTATTTTTATGTGTGTATATACAGTCATATACAGTACGCGCTGGAGGGGCTTATCAGTGGCATCCCGGCTAAACTACTCACCCTTCCACCAAGATACACCTAAGCCAGTAGGTGGAAGGTAACTCGGCTGTATACCTCTCAATCACAAAAAACCATGACGCACAAACAGAGCAACGGCCCTTCATTCCCCGGTGGCGAAGGAGCCCTCTCTTGGTTACGGCGGCGATAGGACTGTTCAGAGCAAGGAGGTGCTAAGAATCCCCGGACAACAACAGGCCGCCCCACGTTGATGAACCTTTGCACAAATAATATAAGGACAATGGGAACTGAATCTGATTTACTAGCATTACTTGAGGAACTTTCTTTCATCAAATGGGATATTGTAGGACTCTGTGAGGTTAGAAGATTAAGCGAAGAACAGAAGATACTAAATGATGGACAGGATGCTCTATTGGGAAAAGTAAACCACAGGGTAGCAAAGCAGGAATTAGGGTGGGCTCTTAGTTCACAAACGTTTAGAAAAGAAATATCGTTGGAATTCTATAGTATAAGCGAAAGAGTGCTTTCAGTAACAATAAAACTAAACAATAAGTACAACTTAAGATGGTTCAAGTCTATGCTCCAACCGAAGCCCACAGGATGAAGAAAATAGAGAGCTTCATGAAGATCGTGTTAATTTTAGCCGCGAGAGGAAAAACCATTTCACAATAATAATGGGAGCTTTAAGGCACAAAATAGGTAAAAAGGACAGTAGGAGAAACCGCAATAGGGGAACACGGAATAGGTACTAGGAATGAGAGGGACAAATGCTAGTTGAATTTACGGGAGTACGATCACTCAAAATCAGAATACATTCTCGAAAAAAAGACTAGAGCGGAACGAGGAAGTGGACTTGGAAGTCGCCATGACATCAAAAATGAAATTGACTTCATAATTTCAAATAGGAAGCGATTTAGTAAAAAAAAGGGAAGTTATTAATAAATTAAATGTTGGCAGCGACCATAGGAATGGTCAGAGGCCAAATTAAAAATTACCACTCAGAAGGGAACAAGGTGTAAAAAATCATAAGAAAACCACAGCCAAATTTAGCTAACTTGAAGACCAGAGTGACAGAATTTACCTTAACATCTAAAACGATAATTCACGTTCTAAGCGACGAAGATCTCAAACATTGACGAAATCAACAAACAGTTCATGACATTCATTACGGGAACTGCACTAGAAGTAGGCGGTAAGAATCGTCAAGCAAAGCTCCAGCAAGTTCTAGGTTAGAAACAAAGAGCTTATGCAAAAACGTAGGGTCATGAAAATATCGTCAATCAAGGACAAGATAGAATTAGCCGAACTTAACAAAGACTATAAATAAAAAGAAAAGGGAAGATGTAACGGAAAATTCAATTAATCCAAATAATAAATGAAACAGTGATATCAGGTACTAGCATGAAAACAGTTAAAAAGAGACTCGGTAACATACAATAAGAATGAAATCATAAGATTAGTGGAGGACTTTTACAGGGATCTATACAACTCAAATGAGCAGCCATGGATAGAAGCGGAATACGGTAACTAGAGACGTACCTAAATCACAAACAGAATAAATAAAAAGAGCGATTAAAGGAATGAGAGAGGGAAAACAACCGGGGGAAGATGGAATTAGGTATAGACCTTATAATAGATGCAGGAGAAATGGCAAACAGTGAAACTAGCCAATCTTTTAACAAATGCCTTCTCAACGGGAAATCTCCGGAAAGCCTGGAAAAATGCAACAATTATTTTGATACATAAAAAGGGGACAGAAAGGATCCTAAAGAAATACGATCAATAAGCCTCCTTCAGATACTTTACAATTTTATTACAAAAAAATTCATCACAACTCGCATCTCGACCGTCTGGATTCTACACCAGCCTAAAGAACAAGCAGGCTTCGCAGGTGGATTCTCAAAAACAGAACCACATGCACATGCTCACCCAAATAAAGGAAAAAATAAACGAATATCGGACAACACTAGTGTTATGGCATTCACGATACGAAAGGCATCGACCTCTGTGAGACACAGCAGTACTAGAAAGCTATCCGAAACGGAAGTAGAGGAGGTATATTGTAAAATATCTGGAAGATATTATACAAAGATGAGACAGCAAACCAATCAAGCTCCACTCCGAAACCGACAAAATACCCAATGAAAAAAGGTGTAGAAGGGCGGATAGCAAATCTCACCCAAAACTGTTTACAGCTTGTCTTGAGGAAATATTCAAAAAGCTAGAGTGGAATGGAAAGCGTATCAAGATAGGAGAAGAAGATCTAAACAATCTAAGATTTGCAGATGATATGTTCTCTTCAGTGAATCTGCAATGAAATGCAGAAACTATTTAAATGATCTAAATAGAGAAAGTCTGATGAACAAGAAAAGAGTAAGATCATGTCAACAGTAGAGTTCAGTTCGTCGAAAGATACAAGTACAAGGCGAAGTGCTAGAGGTAGTGGACAAGTATATATACCTAGGAACAACTCGTCAGAACCAAAACACATCTTTATAGCAAAGAAGAATTAAGCGGACGCATCAGTCTAGGCCTGGGCGCATTGGCAGACCACAGAGTAAGCCATATAAGAGGCCCTTTTGCCATTTATGTTTTTAACAAGAAAAGTCTTTAACCAACGTTGTCCTCCAGTTATTACTATGGATCCGAAAACATGGACTACAACCAAAATTACTGGAGAGGAAAACTAATAAGTGCCCAGAGAGGGTGGAAAGATGATGCTGGGAATTAGCCTAAGAGATAGGATGAGGCGTACGTGGATCAGGGAACAGACAAAAATAGAAGATATACTTGCGAGCATCAAAAGAAAAAATGCAATGGGCAGGTCAATACATCGGAGGACAGGGATAACAGATGGGACAAAGAATGTACCAGACTGGGTAAGATAACATAAAAGAGACCAAGGGCCAGACCAATGACAAGATGGCGCGACGAAATAACGAAATTTGGGGGCCGAGACTGGAAAACAAATAAACCACAAGACAGGACAAAGTTGGAAACGATTGGGAGAGGCATACGTCCTGCAATGGAACTGAACCAGGATGATGATGATGATGATGATGATATATATATATATATGCATATTATACAAATATATATACATGAATATACATATTAATACTATATATATAATATATATTATATATATACCATATAAATATCATATTCATGTGTGTATATATATCTAAATATATATATATATATATATATATATATGTCATATATATATATTATATATAATATATATATATATTATTATATATATATATATATATATATATATATATATATATATATATATATATTTATGCATAAATTATATATATATATATATATATATACTTATATATATAGATATATATATATATATATTATACATATAATGATCTATATATATATTTATATAGAGATATAATATAATATACACATCTATACTATATTATATATATATATATTATATATATATTAAATATATATATGATATATATATATATTCATATTCATATATATATTATATATATAGATATTATAATAGATAGATAGATAGATAGATAGATAGATAGATAGAGATCGATATATAAACACATAATTTATATATAAATAACTATATAATATATATATATGATATATATATATTAGAGTATCGTATTACTAATATGTATAGGTATGTATATGATAGATATATAGATATATATATAGAAGATATATATATATATATGTGTGTGTGTGTGTGTGTGTGTGTATGTATATGTATAAATATATATATATATATATAGTTAATATATAGATAATATATATATATAATATATATATATAACATATATATCATACTATATATATATAGCATTATAGATGATATAGTATATTATGAGACGAGCGATATATATATATATATATAGAGACAGTATATGTTGTGTGTGTGTATGTGTGTGTGTGCGTGTGTGTGTGTGTCGTGTGCGTGTGGTGGTGTGTGTTAACTATATATATAAATATAAATATATTATATATATAGATCTAATATATATATAGTATATATATATATATATATATATATATATATATATATATAAATATATATATATATAATATATATATATATATATATATATGTATATATATATATATATATATATATAATATATGTATATATGTATAAATACTTATAGTGATATTAGTGTGTTGGCAATAATAATATATTATGAATATCTATATATTATATATAAAATATATCTATATTATATATGTGTAGGGATACTATATATATATATATATAATATATATATATATATATAGAATAGATATATATATATATATATATATATAAGATATGTAGTGTGTGATATTATATGCGATATATATGATGATATATATAGATATTATATATATATATAATGTGTGTATGTATTGTGTTTGTGATGATATATGATGTATAATTGTATTGTGTATGTAATATATATATATATATAAAATATATATATAAAAGTATATATATATATATATATATATAATATATATGATATATATAGTATAATATATGTGATGTATATATGATATGTATGTGTGATATATATTGTGTGTGTATATGTGTTGATATATGTTGTATGTGATTATGTATATGTTATATATATATATATATATATATTATATATATATCATATATATATATATATTTTATATATATATATATAAATATATATATATATATATATATATATATATCAATATATATATTATATAATATATATATACATATATATATATATATATAAATATATAATATATAACATAAAAATCATACATACATATATATATATATAACATATAATATATATATAATATATATATATATAAATAAAAAAAAAAA
>NW_023664870.1:0-13391 GCF_015228065.2 Penaeus monodon
TTTTGCAAAGATATAATAATTTAAAATAATAGAATAATAATAATAAAAAATAAAAAAATAATAAAATATAATAATAATAATAAATAAAATAAAAATAATAAAAAATAAAATTTTTTAATAATATTCAAAAAGTTTCAAAATTCTCTTTATTTCATTTTTCATCATTTTTGTTTATTTAAAACAATTCTGGTAAAAATTATCATATTTCCCCAATTTTCCAAATCACCAAAGAAAAAGAAAAAACGTCAATTTGGAGTATACTCTCAAAAGGGTTTTATTTGTAGATTTTTGCCCCTTTTTTCGACTTTTTGGGGAATTTTTTTTTTATACCTTTTTTTTTATTATAAAAAGGGCACAATTCCTATTTTTATATCATATTATCAGATTATCATCTTTTTATCGTTTTCATCATATTATCAACATTATAATCATTTTTTCAATTATTATCATCTTATTGCAATTTTATCATTTTATTTCAATTATTGGGGTTTTAGTAATATTTTTTTAATAAAACTAATAACCCCAAAATAAAATATAATAACAAAAATAAAAAATAATAAAGATTTTTTAAAAATTATTTATATCATTATCTTAATGACGTTTTTACGTAATTATTTTTGTTTAATTTTTAATTTTTTTTTTGCAATATTACCAGTACAAATGATATTAAGATAATAATAACAATAAAAACTAAAACAATATTATAACCCCTAGATTTTTATTTTTATACTTAAATTATTTTTATTATGTTATTATTACAGATTAATAGATTTTTTTCAAGGGTACTAAAATTAAAAAAAAGTTTAATATAATAAAAATAATAATAAAAATAATAATAATATAAAAATAATAATTTTGATATATTCAAATTTATCAAAAAATTTTCTTTTTTTCTCACTTTTTTCATCATTATTGTTATGATTAATACAATTCTGGTAATTTTTTTCTTATTTTCACCCTAATAATTGCCGAAATCACCAAAGAAATCGAAAAAACGTCATTTTGGAGTATACTCTCAAAAGGCTATATATTTCGCTAGATTTTGCAGCTTTTTCGACTTTTGGGAATGTTTTTCTTATACCTTTTTTATTTTATATATGGACACAATTCCTGTTATTATCATCATCATTATCATGATTATCATCATTATTATCGTTATCATCATCATTATCATCATTATCATCATTATCATCATCATTATCATCATTATTGCAATTATTATCATCATTATTGCAATTGTTATCATTATTATTGCAATTATTGGAGTTATAGTATATATTTTTGCAATAATACTAATAACCACAACAATAATAATAGTAATAACAATAATAATAGTAATAACAATAATAATAACAATAATAACGATTTTATAATAATTATTTATATCATTATCTTAATTAGTATCGTTATTACTGTAATTATTACTGTTATAATAATTATTTTTTCAATTATACTACCAGTACAAATAATAATAATGATAATAATAACAATAATAATACTAATAACAATATTATAACCACTAGCATTATTATTATTATACTTATACTTATTATTATTATTGTTATTATTACAGATATAATAGATTTTTTGGTAATGATACTAATAATTAATATAATAGTAATAATAACAATAAAAATAATAATAATAATAATAATAATAATAATAATAATAATAATAATAATAATAATAATAATTAATTTTAATAATATTCAAATGTTATAAATATTATTCTCTTTATTCTCACTTTATCATCATTATTGTTATGATTAATACAATTCTGGTAATTATTATCATTATTACCCTAATAATTGCCGAAATCACCAAAGAAATCGAAAAAACGTCATTTTGGAGTATACTCTCAAAAGGCTATATTTCGCTAGATTTTGCCGCTTTTTTAAACTTTTAGGAATGTTTTTCTTATACCTTTTTTATATTATATATGGACACAATTCCTGTTATTATCATCATCATTATCATGATTATCATCATTATTATCGTTATCATCATCATTATCATCATTATCATCATTATCATCATTATCATCATCATTATCATCATTATTGCAATTATTATCATCATTATTGCAATTGTTATCATTATTATTGCAATTATTGGAGTTATAGTATATATTTTTGCAATAATACTAATAACCACAACAATAATAATAGTAATACATAATATAATAACAATAATAACGATTTTATAATAATTATTTATATCATTATCTTAATTAGTATCGTTATTACTGTAATTATTACTGTTATAATAATTATAATACTAATAACAATTAAAAAAAAAAAAAAAAAAAAAAAAAATTTATAACCACTAGCATTATTATTATTATACTTATACTTATTATTATTATTGTTATTATTACAGATATAATAGATTTTTTGGCAATGATACTAATAATTAAGATAATAGTAATAATAATAATAATAATAATAATAATAATAATAATAATAATAATAATAATAATAATAATAATAATAATAATAATAATAATTTTAATAATATTCAAATGTTATCAAAATTCTCTTTATTCTCACTTTTATCATCATTATTGTTATGATTAATACAATTCCTGGTAATTATTAATTATTACCCTAATATTGCCGAAATCACCAAAGAAATCGAAAAACGTCATTTTTGGAGTATACTCTCAAAAGCTATATTTGGCTAGATTTTGCATGCTTTTTCGAATTTTGGGAATGTTTTTCTTATACCTTTTTTATATTATATAAAGGACACAATTCCTTATTATCATCATCATTTATCATGATTATCATCATTATTATACGTATCTAATCATCATTATAACATTATAAACATTATCATCATCATTACCACATTATTGCAATTATTATCATCTTATTGCAATTGTTATCATTATTATTGCAAAATTTTTTGGAATGATACTAATATTATTTTGAAATAATACTAATAACCACAAAATAATAATAATAATAACAATACATAATAACAATAATAACGATTTAATAATAATTATTTATATCATTATCTTAATTAGTATCGTTATTACTGTAATTATAACTGTTAAAATAATTATTTTTGAAATTATAATACCAGTACAAATAATAATTGATAAATACCAAAATAATACTAAAACAATATTATAACCACTGAGCATTATTATTAATACTTATACTTGTTATTTTACTTGTTTATTATTACAGATATATAGTATTTTTTGGCAATGATATAAAAATAGATAAAATTCTAATATAATAATAATAATAAAATAATTAATATAATAATAATATTAATATAATATAATAATAATAATTTTAATAATTTCAAATGTTATCAAATTCTCATTTATTCTCACTTTTATCATCATTATTGTTATGATTAATACAATTCTGGTTATTATTATCATTATTACCCTAATAATTGCCGAAATCACCAAAGAAATCGAAAAAACGTCATTTTGGAGTATACTCTCAAAAGGCTATATTTCGCTAGATTTTGACGCTTTTTCGACTTTTGGGATTTTTTCTTATACCTTTTTATATTATATATGGACACAATTCCTGTTTTCTCACATCATTATCATGATTATATCATATACGTTGTCATCATCATTTCATCATTATCATCATTATCATCTCATTATAAACATTTTGGGAAATTTTTATCATCATTATTTCAATTGTTTTTTCATTATTATTTCAATTATTGGAGTTTTGTATATATTTTTGCAATAATACAATAACCCCCAACAAAAATAATAGTAATAACAAAAATAAAAACAATAATAACGATTTTATAATAAAATTTTTTTATTTATTTTTCTTAATTAGTATCGTTATTACTTTTAATTATTACTGTTATAATTAAAAAATTAAATTTTTTTTTTTTTTTTTTTCAATTATACTCCTACAAATAATAATAAAAGATAATAATAAAATAATAAAACTAATAACCTATTATAACCCTACATTTTTTATTATACTTTCTTATTATTTTATTGTTATTTTTACAGAGATAATAGTTTTTTGGCAATGATACTAAAAATTAAAATAATAGTTTAAAAATAATCAAATAAAAATAATAATAATAATATAAAATAAAAATAAAAAAATAATAATAAAAATATATAATAAAATAATTTTTAATAAAATTTTAAAATTTATCAAAAATTTTCTTTTTCTCACTTTTTCATCATTATTGTTTTTGATTAATAAATTCGGTAATTATTTTTATTATTACCCCCAATTATTGCCGGGAAAACACCAAAGAAAATCGAAAAAAAGTCATTTTTGGGGTATAAATCTCAAAAGGCTATATTTTTGCTAGATTTTGCCGCTTTTTTTTGAAATTTTTGGGGAAAGTTTTTTTTTATAACCCTTTTTTTTTATTATATATTTGGGGACAATTTCCCTTTTTTTATCATCATCTTATCATGATTATTTATCATTTTTTTATCGTTTTTCTCATATTATCCATTATCATCATTATCATCTCATTATCATCATTTTCAATTATTATCATCATTTTTTGCCCTTGTTACATTATTTTTGCAATTTATTGGAGTTATAGTATTTTTTTTTGGCAAAAATTTCTAATAACCACAACAATAAAAAATAGTAAAAACAATAATTAAAAAACAAAATAACGATTTTTTTAATAATTTTTTTAAAATCATTTTCTTAATTAGTTTTCGTTATTACTGTAATTATTTCTGTTATAAAAAATTATTTTTTCAATTAACTACCAGTCCAATAATATAAAGATAAAAAAAAAAAATAATAAAACTAATAAAAATATTAAAAAAACCAATTTGCATTATTATTATTAAAAACTTATACTTATTATTATTATTTTTTTATTATTACAGATATAATTTGATTTTTTGGGAATGAAAACTTTAATTTAATTTTAAAAAATAGTTTAAAAATAATAGATAATAATGAAATAAAATAATAAAAATTTAAAAATAATAATAAAAATAATAAAAAAAATAATAATAATAATAAAATTTTTAAAAATATTTTAAAAAATTTTTCAAAAATTTTCTTTTTTTTCACTTTTATCTCATTATTGTTATGATTAATACAATTTTTTGGCAATTAAATTTTCATTATTTCCCTAATAAATTTCCGAAAACACCAAAGAAATCGGAAAAAAAGTCCCTTTTTGGGTATACTCCCCCAAAAGGGCCCATATTTCGCTAGATTTTTTCCGCTTTTTTTGACTTTTTTGGAAAAAGTTTTTCTTTTTAACCCTTTTTTAATTTTATATGGACACAATTCCTGTTTTTTATCTCGCCCTTATCATTATTATCACATTATTATCATTTCATCATCATTTTCATCATTAATATCATTATCCCTCATCATTATCAAACATTATTGCAATTATTAAAACATCATTAAATTTAATTATTATCATCATTATTGCAATTGTTAAACATTTTTATTGCAATTTTGGAGTTTTAGTATAAAATTTTTGCAATAAAACTAATAACCACAACAATAATAATAGTAATAAAAATAAAAAATAACAATAATAACGATTTTATAATAAATTTTTTTATCATTATCTTAAAATTTGGGAGCGTTATTACCCGTAATTTTTTCCCGTTATAATAATTTTTTTTGCAAAATTTTACTACCCGGGACAAAAAAATAATAATGATGATTTAAAAACAATAATAAAAACTAATAACAATTTTTATAACCACTAGCATTATTATTATTATACTTATACTTTTATTTTATTTTATTATTAAAGAAAATAAAAGATTTTTTTTGGGGAAAGATACTAATAAATTAAAAAATATAATTTAATAAAAAAATAATATAATAATAATAAAAAAATAATAATAATAAAAATAATAAAATTTAAAATAATAAATTTAAAAATAATAATAATAATAATAATTTTAATCATATTCAAATGTTATAAAATTCTCCTTTAAATTTTCCCTTTTTTTCATCATTATTGCTATGATTAATACAAATTTTGGGAAAATTTTTTTATCATTTTACCCTAATAATTGCCCAAATCACCAAAGAAATCGAAAAAACGTCATTTTTTGGAGTATACTCTCAAAAGGATTATTTTTTGCTAGATTTTGCCGCTTTTTTTTGACTTTTTGGGAAAGTTTTTTTTTATACCTTTTTTAAAATTTTATATGGACCCAATGCCTGGTTTTTATCATCATCATTATCCTTATTATCATCATTACTACGTTATCATCATCATTTCATCATTATCATCATTTTCATCAAAATTATCATCATTATTGCAAAATTTTTATCTCATTTTTCAATTTTTTTATTATTATTGCAATTATTTGGGGTTATAGTATATATTTTTTTCAATAATACTAAAACCCCCAACAATAATAAAAAAAAGTAAAAAAAAACAAAAAATAAAAACAATATAAAAGATTTTTTTAATAAATTTTATCATTATTTAATTAGTATCGTTAATTTCTGAATTTTTCTGTTATAATAATTTTTTTTTAATTATACTACCAGTACAAATTTAAAAATAAAGAAAAATTAAAAATAATAAAACTTAAAAAATATTATAACCACACATTATTATTATTATACTTATTCTTATTATTATTATTGTTTTATTAAAGTAAAAATAGATTTTTTTTCAAGGGTACTAATAATTAAGATTTATAATTTAAAAATAATAATAATAATAAAATAAAAATGCTAATTAAAAAAATAATAATAATAAAATAATAAAAAATAATAAAAATAAAAAATAATAATAATTTTTAAAAAATTTCAATGGTTTAAACAAAATTATCTTTTTTTTCTTACTTTTATACATTATTGTTTTTGATTTATAATTCTGGTAATTTTTTATCATTATTAACCCCCAATAATTGCCGAAATCACCAAAGAAATCGAGAAAACGTCATTTTGGAGTAACTCTGAAAAAGGGTATATTTTTTGCTAGAAATTTTTCCCATTTTTCGACTTTTGGGAAAAGTTTTTCTTTTAAACCCTTTTTTTTATTATTTGGGCCCCAAATTTCCCGTTATTAAACACATCATTATCATGATTACATCATTTTAATCGTTATCATCATCATTATCATCATTATCCTTCCCCTCATTATCATCATTTTTGCAATTATTATCATCATTTTTTGCAATTGTTATCATTATTTTGCAATTATTGGGTTTTTAGTAAAATATTTTTTTTCAAAAATACTAAAAACCACAACAAAAATAATAGTAAAACAAAAAATAAAAAACATAATAACGATTTTTTTTAATAAATTTTTTATTCCTTTCTTTTAAATTTGTATCGTTATTTTCGTAATTATTTCTGTTATAATAATTATTTTTTGCAATTATACTACCAGTACAAAAATAAAAATGATAATAATAACAAAATAATTTCTAATAACAATTTTTTATAACCACTAGCATTTTTTATTAAATTTTAATTATACTTAAATTTTTATTTTTTTTTATTCCCGATATAATAGATTTTTTTGGGAATTTATACTAATAATTAAAATAATAGTAAAAATAATAAATAATAATAATAATAATAAAAATAATAATAATAAAAACATTAAAAATAATTTTAAAATATTCAAATGTTTTTCAAAATTCCCCTTTTTTCTCACTTTTAAACATCATTATTGTTATGATTAATACAATTCTGGTAATTATTATCATTATTACCCTAATAATTGCCGAAATCACCAAAGAATCGAAAAAAAGGGCATTTTGGGGTTTAAATCCCAAAAAGGGATATTTCCCCAGATTTTGCCGCTTTTTTTTGACTTTTTGGGGAAAGTTTTTTTTTATATACCTTTTTTTTATTATTATTTTTTCACCCTTCCCCGTTAAATTTTCACATCATTATCCTGATTATCATCATTATTTTCGTTTTTCCCTCCTCATTTAAACATCATTATCATCATTATCCTCATCTTTAAACATCATTTTTTGGGAATTATTATCAATCCTTTTGCAATTATTATCATTATTATTGCAATTATTGGAGTTATATACTAAAATTTTTTTCAATAAACTAAAAAACCCCCAAAAATAATAATAGTTTAAAAACAATAATTAAAAACAAAAAATTTACGATTTTATAATAATTTTTTTATATCATAAAACTTAATTAGTATCGCTATAAAGGGAATTATTTCTGTTATAATAAACATTTTTTTCAATTATACCCACCAGTACAAAAAATAAAAAGATTTAATAAAAACAAAAATAATATTTAAAAACAATATTTTAACCACTAGCATTATTTTTTAAATTTTACTTATACTTATTTTAAAAAATTTTTATTGTTTTATTTCAGATATAATAATTTTTTTTCCAATGAAAACTAAAAATTTTAAAATAATTTGTAATAATAAAAAATAATAATAATAATAATAATAAAAATATAATAATAATAATAAAAATAACAATAAAAATTTAAAGATAAAAATAATAATAAAAATAATTTTAATAAAATTTAAAAAGTTTCAAAAATTTTCTTTATTTTCACTTTTAATTTATCATTATTGTTTGATTAATAAAAATTTTGTAATTATTTTCATTAATTTCCCCAAAAAATTGCCGAAATCCAAACCCAAAAAAACGAAAAAACGTCATTTTTTTGGGGTTTTTCTCCCCAAAAGGGTATATTCGCTAATTTTGCCGCTTTTTTCCACTTTTGGGAAAGTTTTTCTTATACCTTTTTTATATTTTTATAGGAAAACAATTCCTTTATTATCATCATCCCTTATAATGAATTTCATCATTATTTAAACGTTATCATCCATAATCATCATTTCATCATTATCACATCATTATCCCAAAAAAAACCAAAAATTAAATTTTTTCAATTTTTATCATCATTAATTGCAATTGTTATCATTATTATTGCAATTTTTTGGAGTTATAGTATATATTTTTTTAAATTTCTAATAACCCAACAAAAATAAAAGTAATAAAAATAATAATAACAAAAAATAAAAAGATTTTATATTAAATTAAATTTTTATCATTATTTAATTAGTATCGTTATTCTTTTAATTATTCTGTTATAATAATTAATTTTTTTAATTATAAATACCCGTACAAATAATAAAAATGATAATAAAAAACAATAATAATACTAATAACAATATTAAAACCACTAGGGATTATTATTTTTAAAACTTATACTTATTATTATTATTGTTATTATTACAGATATAATAGATTTTTTGGTAATGATACTAATAATTAATATAATAGTAATAATAACAATAAAAATAATAATAATAATAATAATAATAATAATAATAATATAATAATAATAATAATAATAATAATATTCAAATGTTATAAATATTCTCTTTATTCTCACTTTTATCATCATTATTGTTATGATTAATACAATTCTGGTAATTATTATCATTATTACCCTAATAATTGCCGAAATCACCAAGAAATCGAAAAACGTCATTTGGAGTATACTCTCAAAGGCTAAATTTTGTTAGATTTTGCCGCTTTTTAACTTTTAGGATGTTTTTCTTATACCTTTTTTATATTATATATGGACACAATTCCTGTTATTCATCATCATTATCATGATTATCATCATTATTATCGTTATTATCATAATTATCATCATTATCATCATTATCATCATTATCATCATCATTATCATCATTATTGCAATTATTATCATCATTATTGCAATTTTTATCATTATTATTGCAATTATTGGAGTTATAATTATATTTTTTGCAATAATACTATAACCACAACAATAATAATAGAATACAATAATAATACAATAATAACGATTTTATATAATTATTTATATCATTATCTTATTAGTATCGTTATTACTGTAATTATTACTGTTAATAATAATATTTTTGCAATTATACTACAGTGCAAATATAATAATGATATAATAACAATAAATACTAATAACAATATTATAACCACTAGCATTATTATTATTATACTTATACTTATTATTATTATTGTTATTATTACAGATATAATAGATTTTTTGGCATGATACTAATATTAAGTAATTATATTAATAATAATAATAAATAATAATACATAATAATAATAATAATAATAATAACATAATAATAATAATAATAATAATTTTAATAATATTCAAATGTTATACAAAATTCTATTTATTATCACTTTTATCATCATTATTGTTATGATTAATACAATTCTGGTAATTATTATCATTATACCCTAATAATTGCCGAAATCACCAAAGAAATCGAAAAAAACGTCATTTTGGAGTATACTCTCAAAGGCTATATTTGCTAGATTTTGCCGCTTTTTCGACTTTTGGGAATTTTTTCTTATACCTTTTTTATATTTTATATGGACAACAATTCTGTTTTCAAACATCATCATTATCATGATTATCATCATTATTATCGTTTCATCATCAGTTTCACATTATATTTATTATCATATCATTATCATCATTATTGCAAATTATCATCATATTGCAATGTTATCATATTATTGCAAATTTTGGAGTTATAGTATATATTTTTTTGCATATATAATAACCCAACAATAATAAAATTTAAAACAATAATAATAACAATTTAATAAACGATTTATAATAATTATTATATCATTATTTAATTAGTAAACGTTATTTCTGTAATTTTTATGTTATAATAATTATTTTGCAATTTTACACCGGAAAAAAATAATGATAATAATACATAATAAAACTAAAACAATATTATAACACTAGCATTATTATTAATTTATTATACTATTATTATTTGTTATTATTACAGAGATAATAGATTTTTGGCAATGTACAATAATTAAGATAATTTTGTAATAATAATTAATAATAAAAATAATAATAATAATAATAATAATAATAATTAATAATAATAATATAATACATTAAATTTTAATAATATTAAATGTTACAAATTCCCCTTTATTCTCACTTTATCATCTTATTTGTTATATTTTAAAACAATTCTGGTAATTATTTCATTTTTTACCTAATTATTGCCCAAATCACCAAAGAAATCGAAAAAAACTCTTTTGGAGTATACCTAAAAGCTATATTTCGCTAGATTTTGCCGCTTTTTCGACTTTTGGAATGTTTTTTTATACTTTTTATATTATATATGGCACATTCCTGTTTTATCACTCATTATCATGATTATCTCATTATTACGTATTCATCATTATATATTATATCATATATCATCATTTAATCATTATTGCATTATTATCTCATTATTGCAATTGTTATCATTATTATTGAATTATTGGAGTTATAAATAAATTTTGCAATAATACTAATAACACAACAAAATAATAGTAATAACAATAATAATAACAATAAAAAAGATTTAAAAATAATTATTTTTATCATTATCTAATTAGTATCGTTATTACTGTAATTATTACTGTTAATAATTAATTTTTGCAATTATACTACCAGTACAAATAATAATAATGATAAAATAACAAAAAATACTAATAAAATATTATAACCACAGCATATTATAAATTTTCTTATATTATTATTGTTATTATTACAGATATAATAGATTTTTTTTGCAATGATACTAATAATTAAGATAATAGTAATAATAATATAATAATAATAATAATAATAATAATAATAATAAAATAAATAATAAAATATAATAATAATAATTTTAATAATATTCAAATGTTATCAAATTCTCTTTTTTCTCACTTTATCTCATTATTGTTATGATTAATACAATTTTGGCAATTATTATATTTTTATTTCCTAATAATTCCGAAATCACCAAAGAAATCGAAAAAAAAGTCATTTGGAGTATACTTCAAAAGGGTATATTTCGCTAGATTTTCCGCTTTTTCGACTTTTGGGAAAAGTTTTCTTTTACTTTTTATATTATATATGGACACAATTCTGTTATTATCAAACGTCATTACATGATTTTTCATCATTATTATCATTATCCTCATCATTATCATCATTTTCATCATTATCATCATCATTATCATATTTTTGCAATTTTATCAAACATATTGCAAATTTTTATCATATTATTGCAATTGTTATCAATTTTTATTGCAATTATTGGAGTATAGTATATATTTGCAATAATCTAATAACACAAAAATAATAATAGTAAAAAACAAAATTTAATTTAAAAAAATAACGATTTTATAATAATTATTTATATCAAATTTTCTTAAATTTGTAGCGTTATTACTGTAATTATTAAGTTATAATAATTATTTTTGCAATTATACTACCAGTACAAATAATAATAATATGATAAAAATAAAATATATAAAAATATTATAAACCGCTTATTATTATATATTTACTTATTATTATTATTGTATATTACAGATTATAATAGTTTTTGGCAATGATTTCTAATATTAAATAATAATAATAATAATAATGATAAAAATAATAATAATAATAAAATAACAATAAAAATAATAAAAATTAATAATAATAATAATAAAATAATAAAAATTTATCATATTCAAAAATTTTTCAAAATTCCTTTTTCTCACTTTTATCATCATTATGCTATGATTAATACAATTCTGGTAATTATTATCATTATTAAACCTAATAATTCCCAAATTTACCAAAGAAATCGAAAAAACGTATTTGGAGTAACTCTCAAAAGGCTATATTTTCCCAGATTTTGCGCTTTTTTCGACTTTTGGAATGTTTTTCTTATCCTTTTTAAATTATATATGGACACATGCTTTTATATCATCATTATCATGATTTTCATCATTATTCGTTATCATCATCATTTTCATCATTATATCATTATCATCATCATTATCATATTATTCAATTTTATCATCATTATTGCAATGTTATCATATTATTGCAATTATTGAGTTATGTATATATTTTGCAATAATACTAATAACCACAAAATAATAATAGTAATAACAAAAATAAAACCATAATAACGATTTTATAATAATTTTTTATTCATTATCTTTAATTTGTATCGTTATTACGTAATTATTTCTGTTTTAAAAATTTTTTTTGCAATTAACTACCCGTACAAAAAAATAATAATGATATAATAAAATAATAATACTAAAAACAATATTAAAAAACCCAGCATTTTATTATTATACTTATTCTTTATTATTTTTATTTTAAAGATACAAAAGATTTTTGGCAATGATACTAATAATTAAATATAATTAATAATAATAATATAAAATAATAAAAATAAAAGATAATAATAATAATAATAAAACAATAATAATAATAAAATAATAAAAATAATAATAATTTTTAAAAATATTCAAAGTTTCAAAATCTTTATTTTACTTTTATTCATTATTGTTATGATTAAAATAATTCGGTAATTATTATCATTTTTAC
>NW_023664871.1:0-13390 GCF_015228065.2 Penaeus monodon
TATCGTTATTACTGTAATATTACTGTTATAATAATTATTTTGGGATTATACTACCAGTACAAATAATAATAATGATATAATAACATAATAATACTAATAACAATATTATAACCACTAGCATTATTATTATTATAACTTATATTATTATTATTATTGTTATTATTACAGATATAATAGATTTTTTGGCAATGATACTAATAATTAAGATAATAGTAATAATAATAATAATGATAATAATAATAATAACAATAATAATAATAATAATAATAATAATAATAATAATAATAATAATAATAATAATTTTAATAATATTCAAATGTTATCAAAATTCTCTTATTCTCACTTTTATCATCATTTATTGCTATGATTAATACAATTCTGGTAATTATTATCATTATTACCCTAATAATTGCCGAAATCACCAAAGAAATCGAAAAAACGTCATTTTGGAGGTATACTCTCACAAGGCTATATTCGCTAGATTTTGCCGCTTTTTCGACTTTTGGGAATGTTTTTCTTATACCTTTTTTATATTATATATGGACACAATTCCTGTTATTATCATCATCATTATCATGATTATCATCATTATTATCGTTATCATCATCATTATCATCATTATTGCAATTATTATCATCATTATTGCAATTGTTATCATTATTATTGCAATTATTGGAGTTATAGTATATATTTTTTGCAATAATACTAATAACCACAACAATAATAATAGTAATAACAATAATAATAACAATAATAACGATTTTATAATAATTATTTATATTATATCTTATTAGTATCGTATTACTGTAATTATTACTGTTATAATAAATATTTTTGCATTATACTACCAGTACAAATAATAATAATGATATAATAACAATAATAATACTAATAACAATATTATAACCACTAGCATTATTTTATTATACTTATACTTATTATTATTATTGTTATATTACAGATATAATAGATTTTTTGGCAATGATACTAATAATTAAGATAATAGTAATAATAATAATAATATATAATATATAATAATAATCAATAATAATTAAAATAATAATAATAATTTTAATAATATTCAAATGTTATCAAAATTCTCTTTATTCTCACTTTTATCATCATTATTGCTATGATTAATACAATTCTGGTAATTATTATCATTATTACCCTAATAATTGCCGAAATCACCAAAGAAATCGAAAAAACGTCATAAAGGCTATATTTCGCTAGATTTTGCCGCTTTTTCGACTTTTGGGAATGTTTTTCTTATACCTTTTTTATATTATATATGGACACAATTCCTGTTATTATCATCATCATTATCATGATTATCATCATTATTATCGTTATCATCATCATAATCATCATTATCATGATTATCATCATCATTATCATCATTATTGCAATTATTATCATCATTATTGCAATTGTTATCATTATTATTGCAATTATTGGAGTTATAGTATATATTTTTGCAATAATACTAATAACCACAACAATAATAATAGTAATAACAATAATAATAACAATAATAACGATTTTATAATAATTATTTATATATTATCTTAATTAGTATCGTTATTACTGTAATTATTACTGTTATAATAGATTTTTTGGCAATGATACTAATAATTAAGATAATAGTAATAATAAAATAATAATAATAATATATAATAATAATAATATAATAATAATAATAATAATAAAATAATAATAATAATAAATAATAATAATAATAATAATAATTTAATAATATTCAAAGTTATCAAAATTTCTTATTCTCACTTTTATCATCATTATTGTTAGTTAAAACAATTTGGTAAAATTTTATCATTATTACCCTAATAATGCCGAAATCACCCAAGAAATCGAAAAAAAAGTCATTTTGGAGTAAAACTCTCAAAAACTATATTTTGCAGATTTTGCAGCTTTTTTTTCTTTTGGGGTGTTTTTTCTTATATTTTTTTTATTTTTAAAATGGACACAATTCCTGTTTTTTCATCATCATTATCTGATTCATCTTTTTATGTTATCTCATATTTTCATCATTTTCTCAAATTACATATCATTTTCATTTTAATTTTTTGCAATTTTATCATTTATTGCAATTTTTTATATTAATTATTTGGGAATTAAAATTTTTCCCCAAAATATAATAAAAACTTTTAATTAAAAAAAACAATAATAAAAAAAATAAAATTTTTTAATAATTTTTTAATTATCTTTTAATCTTATTTTGAATTTTTTAGTTTTAAAAAAATTATTTTTGAAAATAATACCCTAAAAATAATAAAAAGTAATAATAAAATAATAATATAAAATAATGAATAATAATAATAAAAAATAATAAAAATAAAAAAAAATCCCCAAAAATTTAAAAATAAAAATAAAAATAATATTAATAATAATAAAATTAAAAAAAATTTTTAAAATTTAAATTTGGGATCAAAAATTTTTTATTTCATTTTTTCTTTTATTTTTTTTAAATAAAATTTTGGGGAAAAAACAATTACCCCAAAAATTGGGGAAACCCAAAAAAAAATCGAAAAAACGTTTTTGGAATTTTTCAAAACCCTTTTTTTAATTTGGCCTTTTCGAAATTTATTTTTTTCTTTACCTTTTTTTTTATATATACCCCCCATCCTTTATTATCATCATATTCATATTTTCATCATTATTAAAGATCATTTTAATTTATTATATTATTTTATTTTTGAAAATATAACAAAAATTAAAAAGTACATTATTATTCAAAATGGGTTTTTTATATTATTTTTTAATAAAACTTTTTAAAAAAAAAATAAAAGTAAAAAAAAATAAAAAAAAAAGATTTTTTAAATTTTTGTAATATTATTAAAAATACTTTTTATTAATAATTTTAAATAATTATTTTTATTAACTAAAAAATATATAAATTTTTAAAAACAATAAAAATATTCAATTTATAAAAGATTTATTTTTAATAAATATAATTATATTATTATTTTATATAAGAATAAAAGGTTTTTAAAATAAATAATAAAATAATATAATTAAAATAATAAAATTTTTAAAATTTATTAATTTAAAAAAATATAAAAATTTAAAAATAATAAAATAAATATATAAATTTAACCCCTATTCAAATGATCAAAATCTTTTAATTCTCATTTTTTTCCCCCATTTTTGTTTTTCATTTTGGAATTTTTCTTATTTCCCCTTAATTGGGAAAACCCAAAAAAAAAAACTCATTTTAATATTCTCAAAAAGGTATTTCGCTTTAAATTTTCCCTTTTTTACTTTTGGGGTATTTTTCAATTTTTTTATTATATATAAAAATTTTTATTTTATCATTTTGATTATAAAAATTTTTCTTATCATACAACATATTATTTACATATTACATTTTAACATTTTAATTTTTATATCATTATTTAATTTTAATCAAATTTTGAATTAATTTATAATTAAAAATTTTTCAATTATATAAACCCCAAAAAATAATAAAAAAATTTTAAAAACAAAATAAAAACAATAATAAAAATTTTATAAAAATTATTATACTTTCTTAATTTTTATGTTTTAGGGAAAATTTATTAATTTTTTTGCATTATATAATACAAATAAAAATAATATAATAATAAAAAATAATATAAAAAATATTTTAAATAAAAAATTTTTTTTTTTTTTAAATTTTATATTTAATTTTATTTATTATTAAATATAATAATTTTTTCAATTCTTATTTAAATTTTAAATATAAAATTAAAAATAAAAAAATTTAATATAAAAATTAATAAAAATAATTAAAAAAAAAAAAATAAAACTATTTTTTAATTTCAAAAATTCAAAATTTCCCCCTTTTTATTTTAATTTTTTTTTATCTTTTGGAATTTTTATCAATTCCCCTTAATTTAAAATCAAAAGAAATCAAAAAAAACGTTTAAATTTGGGGTATTTCAAAATATATTTTTCAATTTGCCCTTTTTGATTTTTAAATTTTTTTTTTTTTTTTAATATTTTGGAAAAAACGTTTTACACAATTTATATTATACTTTTTATTTTATAAAACTACATATTATTATTTATTCCCCTATATCTTATTTAATTATTTTTCTTAATTTTTTCATTATTTTCATTTTTTAATATATATAATTTTCAATAAAATAATAAAAACAATAAAAATAGAAAAACATAAAAATTAAAATAAAAACATTTAAAATATTTTTTTATATTACTTAAAAAGATTTTATTACTTAATTTTTTATGTTAAAAATTATTTTTGCAATTATATAATAAAAATAATAAAAATATAAAAAAAATAAAATCTAATAAAAATTATAAAAATAAATTTTATATTTTCTTTTTATAAAATTTTTATTTATTACAATTTAGATTTTTCATGTAATAAATTTAAAAAATTTTTTAATAATTAAAAAAAAGAAATAAAAAATTAAAAATTTAAAAAAAAAAATTTTAAAAAATAAAAAAAATTTTTTTTTTAAAAATTTAAAATTTTTTATAATTTTAATAAAATTCAAATTTTCCAAAAATTTCTTCATTTCATTTATCATCATTATTTTTAATTAATACAATTCTTAATTTATATTTATTCAATAAAATTCCAAAAACAAAAGAAATGAAAAAAAATATTTTTTTATTAAAGATATTTGCAAATTTCCCCATTTTAATGTTTTTCTTATACTTTTTTATATTATAATACCAAATTTTTATTATAATTTTTTGATTTTATTTAATTTTTTTTCAAAATCAATTTTAAAAAATTATTATTTTAAAACATTTAAAACTTATTCAATTATTAACACCCTTATTATTTATCATTTATTCAAATTTTTGGGTTATAGTAAATTTTTGCAATAAAACTAAAAAAAAAAATTTAAAAAAAAATAAAATAATATAAAAATTTAAAATAAAAATTTTATAAAATTTAAAAAATTTAAAAAATTTTACTTAATTCTACCATTTACTTTTTAATTAATTTGGTTTTTTATTTTTTAAAATTAAAACCCTAAAATATAAAAAAAAATTAAGTAAAAAACTAATTCTTCAAAAAAATTAAAACCCCACTTTTATTATTATACAAACCTTTTATTTTTATTTTATTATTAAGATATATAATTTTTCAAGATTAATAATTTAAAAATATATAAAATAATAATAATAATAAAAATAATAATTAAAAAAATTTTTTTTAAAAAAATAAAAAAAATTAAAAAAAAAATAATAATTTTAATAATTAAAAGTAACAAAATTCTTATTTCCCCTTTTAAAACATTTTTTAGATTAATCATTTAATTATTTTCATTATTCCCCAATAATTCGAAAAAACCAAAAATCGGAAAAAATTTAAAATTTGGGGTATACCCAAAAATATATTGTAATTTTCCCTTTTTACTTTTAATTTTTCCATACCTTTTTTTTATTTTTACAAAATTTTTTTATTAAAATTTTCGATTTTATATTTTTTCGTTATCAAAAATATTATATATTTCATATTATATAAAATTAATTTTAGAATATATATATTTTTAATTTATAATTATAATTTTTTAAAATTTTAAATATAATTTTTTAAAAATTTCTTAAACCCCCAATTTTTTTATAATAACATTTAAAATAAAAACATTTTTACCCCAATTATTTTTTAAAACCCAATTTTTTAAACGTTTTTTCGTAATTAAAAGGTAAATTTATTTTTGCTTTACTTTGGGTTTAATTTTATAAAAAAAAATAAAAACAATCCTTTAAACCCCTCATTATTTTATTATCTTATACTTATTAATATATTTTATTATTACATAAATAATTTTTTTCAATTATTTTAAAAATTAAAGAAAAAGTAATAAAAAACAATTAATAAAATAATAAAAATAAACAAAAAAATAATAATAATAAAATAAAAATAAAAAAATAAATTTAAAAATATTAAAATTTTTCAAAATTTCCCTTATTTCCTTTTATATTATTATTTTTATATTAAAAAATTTGGTTTTAACTTTTATAATAATTCAAAAAAACCAAAAAAATAAAAAAAGTTTTTATATACTTAAAACTTTTTTTCCCAAATTTTGGTTTTTCGATTTTTGGGGGTTTTTTCCCTTTTCTTTTTATTAAAATATAAAAATTTTTATTATATCATATTAATATATATTTATTATTTAATATATTTAATATATCTTATCAATTAAACTTATTTATTTTTCATCATTATTGAATTTTTATCAATTTTGAAAATTTTTATTAATAATATTTTTTTAATTAAAAAAAAAACCCAAAAATAAAAATTTATAAAAACCCAAAAATAATCAATTCGTTTTAAAATTTATTTTTTCTTATCTTTTTATATTTTATGAAATTCCCGTTAAAATATTATTTTTTCATTTATCCCTCAAAAATTAAAATATATACAAAAAATATCTAATAACAAATATTTCCCCTCATTATTATTTTATACTTATTTTTAAATTTTTATTTTTATATTGAATTTTTAGATTTTTTTTCAATATACAATAAAAATAATATAATAATAAAAAAAAATAAAATAATAAATTAATAATAATATAAAAATATAATATAATAAAAATAATAAAAATTATAATAATTTAATAATATTCAAATGTTATCAAATCCTTTATTCCACTTTTATCATCATTATTGTTATGATTATACAATTCTTGTAATTATTATTATTACTCCAAATAATTTGCAATAAGCAAATCACCAAAGAAATCGAAAAAAAAAACGTCATTATAGATTTATACTCAAAAGTCATTATTTCGTAGTTTGCGCTTTTTGATTTTGGGTTATTTTTTTACTTTTTATATTAATAGAACAAATTCATGATTATAACATCAATAATCTATACATATTTATCCATCGATTATTATATTATATTAACTTATCATCATTATATATATTACATCATATTGCAATTTTATATCATATGCAATTGATTAATTATATAATAATTAATGGAGTTAAGTATATAATTTTAATATATATAATAAACCACAACAATAATAAAATAATAATATAATAATAAAAATATTAAACGTTTATAATAATTATTTATATCACTTTTATATTCATTATCGTTATGATTGTAATTATTACTGCTAGTAAATTATTTTCAATTTACCAAGTCCAAATAATAATCAATGAAATAAACAAAATAATATAAAATATTATAACCAAGCATATTTATTAATATTATGCTTATTATTCGATTATTGTATTTTGATATACATTTTTTGGATTATATATGAAAATTCTTTATATATATCATACATATATAATATTAATAATAATTAATAATAATAATATAATATAATAATAATAATAATAATATATAATAATATATACATATTATTAATGTATAAATTCTCTTTATTCCACTTTTTATCATTATTATTTTTAATCAATTCTGGTAACTATTATCATTAATTACTAATAATTCCGAATAATCACAAAGAAACGATTTAAAAAACGTCATTTTGGAGTTATCTCCCTAAAGTATATTTCGCTAATTTATGCTACAACTTTTTGCAATTTAGGAAGTTTAATTATACCTTTTTATATTAAATGGACACATTCTGTTATTATCATCATCATTATCATGATTATATATATTATACGTTATCATCATCATTATATCATTCATCATATTTCATATCATTATCATATTAAATATGCAATTATATCACATTATGAATTGTTATCATATTATTCAATTATTGAGTAATATATATATTTTCAATAAATAATAACCAAATAATAATATAATATACAATAATAATAAATAAAGATTTATAAATAATTATTTAGTATCATTATCTTATTAGTTAGATTATTCAATTAGTATTTTATAATAATTTTTCTGCAATATTCTACAGTACAAAAATAATATGATAAAATCAATTTGATAATACTCAAAAAATATATTCCTAGATTGCGTTTTTATTTTTGAACTTTTATTATTATTATGTTATTATTACAGATATAATAGATTTTTTGGCAATGATACTAATAATTAAGATAATAGTAATAATAATAATAATGATAATAATAATAATAATAATAATAATAATAATAATAATAATAATAATAATAATAATAATAATAATAATAATAATAATAATAATAATAATAATAATTTTAATAATATTCAAATGTTATCAAAATTCTCTTTATTCTCACTTTTATCATCATTATTGTTATGATTAATACAATTCTGGTAATTATTATCATTATTACCCTAATAATTGCCGAAATCACCAAAGAAATCGAAAAAAACGTCATTTTGGAGTATACTCTCAAAAGGCTATATTTCGCTAGATTTTGCCGCTTTTTCGACTTTTGGGAATGTTTTTCTTATACCTTTTTTATATTATATATGGACACAATTCCTTTTATTATCATCATCATTATCATGATTATCATCATTATTATCGTTATCATCATCATTATCATCATTATCATCATTATCATCATCATTATCATCATTATTGCAATTATTATCATCATTATTGCAATTATTGGAGTTATAGTATATATTTTTGCAATAATACTAATAACCACAACAATAATAATATTAATAACAATAATAATAACAATAATAACGATTTTATAATAATTATTTATATCATTATCTTAATTAGTATCGTTATTACTGTAATTATTACTGTTATAATAATTATTTTTGCAATTATACTACCAGTACAAATAATAATAATGAAAAAATAAAAATTAAAAAATACTAAAAAACAATATTATAACCACTAGCATTATTTTTTATATTTTTACTTATTTTTATTATTTTTATTATTTTCAAAATATATAGATTTTTTGGCAATGAAAATAATAATTTAAGATAAAAGTAAAATAATAATAATAATAAAATAATAAAAAATAATAAAAATAAATTTTAAAAATAATAATAATAATAATAATAAAAACTAATAATAAAAAATTTTTTAAAAATATTCAAAAGTTTCAAAATTCTCTTTTTTCTACTTTTTTCATCATTATTTTTTTATGAAATTTAAAACAATTCTGGTAAATTTTTTCAATTTTTAACCCTTAAAAATTTCCGAAAACACCCAAAAAAATCGAAAAAAAGCATTTAAAAGTTTACTCTCAAAAACATATTTCGCTAAAATTTTTGGGCCCCTTTTTCGACTTTTGGGAAAAGTTTTTTTTATACCTTTTTTTTTTATTATATATGGACACAATTCCTGTTATTATCATCATATTATCATGATTATCACCTTTTTATCGTTATCATAAACATTAAAATTTACATTTTTCATCATTATTGCAAATTTTATCATAAATTTTTGCAATTTGTTATCATTAATTTTTGCAAATTTTTATAGTTTAGTATATATTTTTCCAATAATACTAATTTAAACCCCCAACAATAATAATAGTAAAAAACAAAAAAATAATAACAAAAATAACGATTTTTAATAAATTTTTTATTAAACATTTTCTTTTTATTTCGTTTTTACTGTAATTTTTACTGTTATAATTAAATTTTTGCAATTATAAATACCAATTCCCAAAAAAAATAAAGATAATAAAACAATAATAAAAACAAAAAAATATTATAAAACCCCTTTCATTATTTTTATTATACTTATACTTATTTTTTATTATTTTTTTCCTACAGATATAAAAGATTTTTTGGCAATGATACTAATAATTAAAATAATAAAAATAAAAATAAAAATAATAAAAAAAAAAATAATAATAAAAATAATAAATAATAAAAATAATAATAATAATAATAATAAAAATTTTTTAAAAATATTCAAAGTTAAACAAAATTTTTTTTTTTTCTCACTTTTTTTCATCATTATTGTTATGATTAATTTCAATTCTGGTAAATTTTTAACATTATTACCCTAATAATTGGAAAACACCAAAGAAATCAAAAAACCATTTTAAAAGTTTACTCTCAAAAGGGTAATTCGCTAGATTTTGCCCCTTTTTTGACTTTTGGGAAAGGGTTTTTTTTTCACCTTTTTTATATTAATTGGCCCCAAATTTCCCGTTATTTTCATCCTCATTATCATGATTATCAAACAAATTTTTTATCGTTATCATCATCATTACATCCTTATCATCATTTTCTCATCATTATCATATTTTGCAAAATTTTATCATCCCTTATTGCAAATTTTTATCATTATTATTGCAATTATTGGGGTTTTAGTAAAAATTTTTTTCAATAATACCCAATAACCCAACAATTAATGTAATAACAATAATAAAAAACAATAATAACGATTTTATAATAATTTTTTATATCATTATCTTAATTAGTTCGTTATTTCTGTTTAAAATTACTGTTTTTAATAATTATTTTTGGGAATTATACTACCCCTACAAATTAAAAAAATAATGAAGTAAAAAACAATAAAAATTTCTAATAACAATTATAAACCCCTAGCATTATTATTATTTTACTTGTACTTATTTTTTAAATTTTCTTATTTACAGATTAATAGATTTTTTTGGCAATGGGTACAATAAATTAAAATAATAGTAATTAATAATAATAATAATAATAAAAAAATAAAATAAAATAATTATAAAAATAATAAAAAATAATAATAATTTAATTTAATAATTTTAAAATATTCCAAAAGTTTCCCAAAAAACTCTTTATTCCACTTTTATCTCCTTATTGTTATGATTAATACAATTTCTGGTAACTATTATCATTTTTTACCCAATAATTGGAAAAAACACCAAGAAAACGCAAAAAAAGTCATTTTGGGGTTACTCCAAAAGGGATATTTCGCTAGATTTTTTCCGCTTTTTTGAAATTTTTTTTGGGGAAGTTTTTCTTATACCCTTTTTTTTATTATATATGGGCACAATTTCCCCGTTATTTAATCATCTTATCATGATTATCATCATTATTATCGGGTTTTCATCACTTATCATCATTTTCTCATTTTCAAAATCTTATCATCATTATTGCCAAATTTTTATCATCCTTATTGCAATTGTTATTTATTATTATTGTTATTATTTTAAATTTTAGTATATATTTTTTCAATAATACTAAATAACCCAACAATAAAAACAGTAATAAAAATAAAAAATAACAATAATAACCTTTTTTTAAAAAATTATTTTTTATCAATCTTAATTAGTATCGTTTTTATGTAATTATTCTGTATAATAAAATTTTTTTTGCAATTTCTACCCGTCCCAAAAAATAAAAATTTTTTTAAAAATAACAATAATAATTAATAACAAATTAAATTTTAACCCCTAGCATTATTATTTTAAATTAACTTATTATTATTTTTGTTATTATTACAGATAAATAGATTTTTTTGGGGAATGTACTAATAATTAAGATAAAAGTAATAATAATATAAAAATAATAATAAAAAAATTAAAAATAAAAATAAAAATAATAACAATAATAAAAATAATAATAATAATAATAATAATTCAATAATATTCAAAAAGTTTTCAAAATTCTCTTTATTCTCACTTTTATCTCATTATTTTTATGAAATTTAAAACAAATTTTGGTAATTATTATCATTTTTTACCCTAAAAAATTGCCGAAATCAACCCAAAAAAATCGAAAAAAAAAAGTCCCTTTTTGGGGTATACTCTCAAAAGGGTAAAATTTTACTAGAATTTTCCGCTTTTTTGACTTTTGGGAAAGTTTTTCTTAACCTTTTTTTTTATTTTAAAATGGGGCAAAAAATTCCTGGGTTATTATCATCATCATTATCATGATTATCATCATCATTATCATGATTATCATCATTATTATCGTTATCATCATCATTATCATCATTATCATCATTATCATCATTATTGCAATTATTATCATCATTATTGCAATTGTTATCATTATTATTGCAATTATGGAGTTATAGTAATATATTTTTGCAATAATACTAATAACCACACCAATAATAATAGTAATAACAATAATATAACAATAATAACGATTTTATAATAATTATTTATATCATTATCTTAATTAGTATCGTTATTACTGTAATTATTACTGTTATAATAATTATTTTTGCAATTATACTACCAGTACAAATAATAATAATAATATAATACAATAATAATACTAATAACAATATTATCAACCACTGTCATTATTTTATTATTATACTTATACTTATTATTATTATTGTTTATTATTCAGATATAATAGATTTTTTGGCAATGATTACTAATAATTACGATAATAGTAATAATATAATAATTATAATAAAATAATAATATAATAATATATAATCATATAATATAATATCAATAATATCAATATATAATAATAATATTTTAATATATTCAAATGTTATCAAATTCTCTTTATTTCTCACTTTTAATCATCAGTATTGTTTATGATTGAATACAATTCGGTAATTATTATCATTATTAATTACCCTAATAATTGCCGAAATCACCAAGAAATCGAAAAAACGTCATTTTGAGTATACTCTCAAAAGCTATATTTCGCTAGATTTTGCCTTTTTTTCGACTTTTGGAATGTTTTTTCTTATACCTTTTTTTATATTATATATGGACACAATTCCTGTTATTATCATCATCATTATCATGATTATCATCATTATTGACGTTATCATCATCATTATCATCATCATCATCATTATCATCATCATTATCATCATTATTGGGAATTATTATCATCATTATTGCAATTGTTATCATTATTATTGCAATTATTGAGTTATAGTATATATTTTTGCAATAATACTAATAACACAACATAATAATAGTAATAACAATAATAATAACATAATAACGATTTTATATAATTATTTATATCATTACTTAATTAGTATCGTTATTACTGTAATTATTACTGTTATAATATTATTTTTGCAATTATACTACAGTACAAATAATAATAATGATAAATAAATAATACTAATACATATTAGAACCACTAGCATTTTATATATTATACTTATATATTATTGTTTTATTACAGATAAATGATTTTTGGCAATGATCTAATATTAAGATAATAGTAATATAATAATAATATAATAATAAAAAATAATATAATAAAATAATAATAATAATATAATAATATAATATAAATAATAATTTATAATATTCAATGTTATCAAAATTCTCTTATCTCACTTTTATCATCATTATTGTTATGATTAATACAATTCTGGTAAATTATTATCATTATGCCCTAATAATTGCCGAATCACAAAGAAATCGAAAAAACGTCATTTTGGAGTTACTCTCAAAGGCTAATTTTTTGGCCCAATGAAAATTTAAACCTTTTTTAAAAATTAATGAAAACATTTTGCCTTTTTTAAAAATAATTTAATTTTTCAAGATCAATTAATAATTT
>NW_023664872.1:2500-7500 GCF_015228065.2 Penaeus monodon
ATTGGTCGATTGTGGAGAAACCTACTTGCCTGTCTCACAGACTATGATGCAACATCAGTAAAATGCTACCCCCTTTCCCCCCTGAGGTCATCAAAGAACCCACTAACATAGCCAAAATTACCTTCCATAGACATGACCTTCCCTTTAACGTCTACATAGGAGGAGATCCCTCCCTGTTTGTCCATACCAACCTCCTCCACGTCAGGGGCCAAAATTGTTGGCGTCCTGGACACCAAGCCAAACATTGCCGTTCCACAGCCAGATGCCCACTATGTGCCCAACCGGGCCCATACCCGATCTACTGCTCTGCACAATCACGCACATGTGCCAACTGTGGCGGCCCCCAAAATTATTTTATAGGGGCTGTCCCACCTAAAAATTTTGAGTCTGAAATTGCAACTCTCAGATTCAACTTGGACTCACACTACGTGAAGCCAGACAGGAGCACGTCGATGTGGTTTTCTCTCTTACTCCTTACCCCAGTAATACTGCTCATTCTACCAATTCTCCTAAACCCACCCCCCCTACATCGAACCCCCCCGCTTCGACCTCCTAACCTACCCAGTCAAACACTTTTGCCATCCTAAACCCAGACACTCCAAATCTCTACTACAGATCTCCAATCACCACTACAACCCCAACACCTTCCCCTCTCCCTCCTCGCACTACCCATAACAGACAGAACAAACGTTCCACCCCCTCTTCCCCTACCACAGAATCACCTCCACCTTCCTTTGCCCTTAGCCGAGACCCAGTCCTCTTTTCCCCCCTCACAAAAAATCCTTTATCCCCCAAAACCCCCCAAACCCAAACTCCTCAAAAAAACTATTGAAATATTCAAGATTACTTAATGAAAACTGCACTCAACCTCCAAATCTTCCCAACTCCTGCTCCTTCCACACTCCAGTAACTGCTGATATCCATCCTCCTCCTAATGATATCCCCCCTACACCCTATCCTCCTAACCCCTCCCAACACAGCCCATCCCCCCCGACCCCAAACCCGCCCACATTAACCCTCCCACCATCCCCTCTATCCCTTCCACTCCCTCCTGGATACACACGTGAATCCCTTATGTCACAAGTAACCCCTTTCCCTCAGACCCCCATCTCCTAATACCCCTCCTAGTAAACCCCCCCAAACTCCCACACCTCTCCCATTTTCAGACCTCTCATCCTTACCCCACCCTCTAGCTGTTTTCCCCTCAAGTCCCCAAACATGTACTACAATCTATATCACTAAAGTATAACTATCCTTCATTGGAATATTCGCGGTTTCCGCTCCCACAGACCTGCCTTCGTCATATCCTTTCCTCTTATAACCCATCTATTTAGCCTTCAAGAGACCTTTCTTACACACCCTCCAATACCAATCCCCAATTATAATTTTTGTCTCTTCCCCACTTCCCTTTATGTCTCGTCCATACTTATCAATCAGAAAACACCTTATGTCACACCTCCCTTTCAAACCAATG
Source organism: Penaeus monodon (assembly GCF_015228065.2). Lineage (NCBI taxonomy): Eukaryota > Metazoa > Arthropoda > Malacostraca > Decapoda > Penaeidae > Penaeus > Penaeus monodon. Next base: position 3,975 of record NW_023664872.1, read on the forward strand.
TCCCTTGCACAGTTATTCATGTATCTTCCTTCATCGTTGGATCACAGTGATTTCAGTCTACTTTTCCCCTTTCCCCCCCCATTGACTTTGTTGCTTTTGAAATCTAATTTCCCAACTTCAAACCCCCTTTTTCCCCATAGTTTTGGGGACTTTAATTGCCACCACACTCTTTGGGGTGATTCTATCACAAACTCCCGAGGCCGATCTCTAGAGCGCTTCCTCTCCACAGCTGACCTTACTATTCTAAATTCAGATCGCCCCACACACTTTGATACACGCACACAATCTTTTTCATGCATTGACCTCTCTCTATGCCCCCTTCCTCTTCATTTAGATTTCCTTTGGTCAGTCTTAGACCCTTTCCCTATAGTGACCACTTTCCAGTTCTCCTTTCTCCTACTTCATACGTACCACTTCCTAAGTCCCCACGCTGGTGTTTGTTTGAGCCGACTGGCATCTTTCCCCTTCACTCTCTGCTATTCATACCACTCCATCCTCCCTCACCTCCATTTCAGAAGTGATACAGTGTTTTACAAATACAGTCTTAAGAGCTGCACATACAGCTACCCCTCGAACCTCAAGACCATATACCTCCAAATTTGTTCTATGGTGGAATTCTGATTGCACTAAAGCACTTCGCTTAAAATGTGAAGCCTGGAACAGTTACCGCTACAAGAGAGGTACTCCAAATCAACTATCAGCCCTTATCTCCTTTAAAAAGCTCTGCCTATCTTCGTCGTATAATCCGGAATAGTAAAACAAATTAGCTGGGGAAATTATGTTTCATCAATTACATCCTCTACATCTATCTCAAATGTTTGGCGCCGAATCCATAAATTATCAGGCAAACATCCCCCCCATCCTGCCCCCGTTCTCCATATTCGAGATATCCTCATTTCTGATCCTCTCCAAGTCGCTAATGAACTGGGTGATTATTTCAGCCAGGTCAGTAGTGGTTCTCACCTTTCTCCACACTTCTCTTCTATTAAGACCACCAGAGAACATACCCCCATTACCTTCACCCCATCCTCCGCTGAGTCCGATAATGCTCCATTTTCTTCCTCTGAACTCATTGCTGCCCTACAATCATGCCGCAACACTCATGAAGGCCCTGACGGTATTCACTATCTTATGCTCCGGCAACTCCCATCTTCCTCCTTATCCTTCCTATTAAAAATTTACGACAACACATAGACATCAGGAAAATTTTCCTTCTAATTGGCGAGAAGCCCCTTATCCTTCCCCTTTCCCGAACCCAATAAATCGGGTACCCTCCCTCAAGACTATTGCCCCATCGCACTAACTAGCTGCTTGTGCAAACTATTAGAGCGAATGGCGAACTTCCGCTTAATGTGGTATCTTGAATCTCACAATCTTCTCTCTCCTTCCCAAATTTGTTTTCGCCGAAACCCAAAGGGCCCGCTGACCCCCCTTTCCTCATTTTGAGACATATATTACATCTGCATTTGCACGCCATGAATCCGTACTATCTATATTTTTTTATCTAGAAAAAGCATATGATACGACATGGCAGTACCATATTCTCCAACAATTGTCCTCTCTAGGCATACGTGGAAACATGGGTATCTTCATAGTCATAAAGTCCTTCCTCTCCCAACGCACTTTCCAGGTCAATATTGCCTCTGCCACATTATCTTTCTTTCCTCAAATCGAAGGTGTCCCACAAGGCAGTGTACTCAATACCACTTTATTCCTTCTTGCAGTTAATGATATTGTCTCAGTTTTACCACCAGGAGCCCGGTCATCACTATATGTTGATGATTTAACCATCTATGCCTCTGGCACATCCATACCAAATCTCTACCAATTTCTTCAATCTACAATCTCATCAGTATCTTCCTGGGCCACAAATCATGGTTTCCGCTTTTCTACCTCTAAATCTTTCTCCATCCTTTTCTCTCGCTCACGTGTAGGTCCCCTACCCCCACTCTTCTTATATTGCTATATCCCATATATCATGGGGCTCAGATCGCAAAACTCTCCTTCATCTTCATGTTACTTTGATCCTCTCCACTCTTGATTATGGATGCCATATCTACTCCTCTGCCTCAACTTCTCTCCTTGCCCATCTTGATACAATCCATCACTGTGGTCTTGGCTTAGCACTAGGCGCCTTTCGCTCCTCTCCAGTTGAGAGCCTGTATACTGAATCAGGCATACCATCTCTATCTCGACGTCATGCCCTTCTCTCTCTCCGATGCTATGTTCGATTCCACCAACTTTCCCTCACTAAACTAACTATCCCACAATCCCTACTTCTTACCTTAGCTTCATCTCCACGCTTACCTACTCCTTTCTCCAATCGCATGGATACCCTCCTCTCCCATTCCCTTTCACCCATCTCCAACCGCTCACGGTCTCTGTCCATTCCGTCCCTCCATGGCTTATACCTCACCCCATACTTGCTCTTCTGTTTTTCCCGACCCACCAAATCAATATCCCTCCTACTGTCCTTCTCACCCATTTCCTTGACCATGTCCCATTCATTCCTCTAGTATTCACGTATATACTGATGGCTCCAATCCACCTCCGGTGCTGGTTTTGCAGTAATCTTCCCAACTCGTACTTTCAAAAACCCCTCCTTCCTGAGTCCAGTGTCCTTACTACAGAAATGTATGCACTCCTCTTTGCTCTAAAACACATATACTCACTCTCCCCTTCCTCTTTTACAATTTTTTACTGATTCCCTTAACTCATTAACTCTCATAAAGTCAATACACACCACCAACCCCCTTGTTTGTAAGATCCAGAACTGGTTGTTCTACCTGTCCACACGCCATAAAACAAGCAAATTTTGCTGGGTGCCCAACCATGTTGGAATCCCCGGCAATGAACAGGCAGATACACTAGCACGACACGCCGCTATGTCCACATCATACCAACCACGCTTCTCACGTATCCCAGCCACGGATTATTACCCACACTTTAAGACATTCTTTTATACATCGATGGCAATCTTTTTGGTCAAGCCTCCACACTAATAAATTACATTCTGTAAAACTATCAATCTCTCCCTGGTCAGCTCCATTTCTTCGGAACAGACGTTGGGATAATAACAACAAGAACAATATAAATATTCATAATAAAATGACAGTAATAATAATAATAATGATAATAATTATTGCTATTATTCTTTTTGTTGTTGTTGTTGTTGTTGTTGATTATTATCATCATCATCATCATTATGTTATTACTATAACTATCATTATTTTCAACATGATATTAATAGATTATAATGATGATAATAGTTTATGGTGATGAAATTAATCATCAACAGCATAATGATAACAACAAAAGGATAGTAATCATAATAATAATAGTAATAATAATGATGATAAATAATAATAATAATAATAATAATAATAATAATAATAGCTATTGATAATGATAAAATAATAATGATGATTAAAATTATAATAATAGCTATAATAATCATAACAATAAAATTGTGATATTAACAGTATTGATATCAATTAAGAAAATAGATAGTGATAATAACAATAAT
>NW_023664872.1:10000-13390 GCF_015228065.2 Penaeus monodon
ATGATTCAGGTTTTCTTTCGTCATTTTCTTTTCGGCATTTTTCATCGCTGTTGGACGATTCTCGTGACGGTCTCCTCTTAGCATACCTGTCATTGCGCCTTCAGGAAATAGCCAGGGGCGTCGGAGGAATCAAGGGAGAGACCGTAAAATGAGAAAAGTATATAGTTTCTCTTGTGCAAGCAGTATGCAGTGATAAGGGGAAGAGAGGATGCTACACCATTTTACTACGAGGGGCGCTCAGTAAAGATTTCTCTTGACCCACTTCCGCTTATCTTAGGAGGCTGAAATTTCATATGCATAATGATACGCATTCTATAGATCATGTTGTTTGCTTACACCTTTCCAGAAGCAGGAACGAGTCTATTGGTCATGTGCCAAGAAACCCAGGAGAGCTTATTTATCACCGCAGGATGATACTTGGGTTCATCACTTTGATCCAGAAACGAAGGCCCAGTTAAAACAATGTAATAATAATAATTAATAATAACAATAGCAATAGCAATAATAATAATAATAATATAATATAATGATAATATAATAATGATAATGATAATATAATAATGATAATAATAATAATAATAATAATAATAATAATAATAATAATAATAATAATAATAATAATAATAATAATAATAATAATAATAATAATAATAATAATCAATAGAAAAAAGGCACAGGTCATACCCTCTGCAGCCAAAGTCTTTTGGGATCAGCATGGAGTAGTGATGATGGATTTCCTGGCAAAAGATAGTACCATTACAGGAGCTAACTATGATTTACTGCTACAGAAATTGCGGAGGCTATTAAAGCAAGGGGCGCAGACTGTTTAACCAAAAGTGTCCGCCTCCTACAAGACAACGGACTTGTTCACAACTCTCATAATGCCCAGTTGAAACGCGGTCCTGTGCCCTACAACATTCTTCCTCCTCCTACTTATTGTCTTGCCGTTGCACCAGCTGATTTTTCAACTTTTCTCTGTCCATGAAGTAATTTTTGATAGGCAAAGGTTTACAAAATGAGGAGACACTGATTTTTACAAGCGAGGAGTCCACAGCTGCATAAAACGATGGAGAAGTTCATCACTCTTGGTGGGACATATGTAGAAAAAGACTATGCGACATTTCATTCCTGTACGCCCATGAGCGCCCCTCGTACTCGGAAATCGTGACTTGGGGAGGCTGAGGAGTGTGATATGGCATTGTACGTTTTCTTGCTTAGTCTGTTTTGACAAATTAGTTCCAGTGAAAGAAAATATAGGGTAAAATGTGATATGATTCTCGCATACATATATGTTTGATAAACTGAATCTAAGTCTAATAGAAATTATCATACATATTTTCTACGATAAAATTAGCTACAGAGGAGAAACATTTTTTTGTTACAGCAGTAATTATCTGTCGAAATAATTCAGTTAAGGTGTCGTTAGATATTAATTGCGGATCACAGATTGTCTACCATCCTGGCATGGAAATTCTAGGGCGCAACAAAGGCTCGGCAGATCATCAAGCAGATAATCTTTGAGAGAGAGAGAGAGAGAGAGAGAGAGAGAGAGAGAGAGAGAGAGAGGGGGGGGGGGAGATGAAATGAAATGAAATGAAATGAAATGAGAGAGAGGGAGGGAGGGGGGGAGAGAGAAAGAGAGAGACAGAAAGATAATGGGTGTGAAGAGAGAAAGAGAGGATAGAGGGAAACAGTGGGGAAATGAGATCAGAGAAATGGAGAGAGAGGGGGGGAAGAAGTTAGTGAAGTTAGTCTAAAATATCATTTATTCATTTATTTATTTATTATTGATAGAGAAGTGAGGAGATAAGGGAGAGGGAGAGAAATAGAGAATATTTGGATATTGTGGACGCAAACAATCAGGCATGCGAGGAAAAATACTACATGAAAGTCGTGCTGCGCTTAATTGGATAATGACCATTTATATCTAATGTTTGTCATCTGCTCGGGCAGATGTAGCTTAAGAGTTTAATGAATAGGCAGATTCATAGTAAGATATCAGAGAAGTAGATGTATTGAACCATATATATAAACGCACATAACCAATGTACGCATACATTCAAGTGAAGAATCAGATGTGAAATGGAATCAAAGAGATAGCAGTCAGTTACATCCGCCTTAAAAAGCAACTTTTATTTTTTCCAGGCATTGTCCACTGGGTTCATGATAATTTCACACCATCAACGGAAAACCCTCACATTGGTTTTCACTTCTCAACAGCAATGGCACCTTTAATAATAGCGATATATATATATATATATATATATATATATATATATATATATATATATATTATATTATATTATATTTTATTATATATACCTATAATTTTTGCAAATGCCCTAATGTCTTTCATAATTCTATGCTGTGCATATCTGGCATCCTGTTCTTGTTATTTTTTAATGCAAAAGTGTCTCAACACTAATGAAGTTTATAAAAGAGAATAAATAAATAAAATAAAATAGATAAAAGAAGTGCTAAAAAGTAACAGCAACAAGGAAGTTTCTATGGATATAGCAGCACGACCCTGCAACCTGAAGTTCAGCGTAGTTTCCCAGGTTGGGTCACACCAGTCCACAGCCATTTCCTTGCTCCCTGCGTGCTTACGCAGTGCACGTGTATTTAAGCCGCAGAATCCGGAACCGTGATCCAGCTGCTGTTCCCACGACCACAGCCCAGAATTTAAGCCGAAAGGGCAGTCCGAATGACCCAAGCCGGAGACAGACTCTGAGGAAGAGTCTGGACCCCCTAGGCGTTTCCCACAATTTCAAGGTTCCCTCTAAACCTGAAGGCTTCGACAATGCCTACCAACTGGTAAAAGCATTGGAGATGCAGAGAAAAATCCGGTTGTCAGTCCAGGTTGCCAGAGACCAGGGCATGATTATTATGCCCAAGACCAAATTACCCTGGATTTCCTGCAGAAACCAAGGAGCTTAATGATGGGGGGAAAGTGTGTCTCTCGCCACTCAATCCTGACGATAGAAGAGTAAAGATGGTGCTACTTGGCTTCTCACTTTCGTATGATGTAGATCTGATCACATTACACCCACAAGTGATGGATGTTTCCCGAAAGGGAAGAGCCCAACCAGGCAAGTCCTGGTAACCCTGAAAGGAGCCCCAACTACTACCCTTGATTTGGGTAACTGGGTACCTTCAGCTTAAGAACTGATGTGCCAGAGCCACTTCGGTGCTTTAGGTGCCAAAGATACGGTCACCACCAGGCTAGCTGCAAGGCCAAGCTTAAATGTGGTGTCTGTAGCAAGGCACACAACACCGAGGTGTGCCCTAAGGCACACAAGGAAGGCCAAAGGACACAAGAGCCAAATGTCCCAACTGTGCCAAGAGGCATCACGCCTAGAGCCTGGCTTGCTCTGCCAGGAAGAGAATTTT
>NW_023664873.1:0-13390 GCF_015228065.2 Penaeus monodon
CCCCTTTCCCCCTCCCAAACCCCCCCCCCCTTGGCCCCCGGGGGGAGGGGGCCCAGCATTTCAAATTGGGGGCGAACATGCCTCTCAGGCCACCTTTCCGTCGTACCAGCTGGCTTCCCTTCACAAAGTCGGGGGCCGGGGGGTTCGGGATGGGAACGCGTGAACAAACACCCCCGGGGGGGAAGGGGGGGGTGAGGGGGCAACGAGGCGGATTGACCGGGTCCATTTTGCCGCCCCTATCCCCAAAGGGGACGGTTCCGGGTTTCCCCCCTTCCCTGCAGCGCCCACTTGGCTGCCACACGAGCTGGAGGCCCGGGTTTTCCTCCCAGGGACCCCAGGCAGACTCGTAAAACTGACACTCTGGCACTGTTGCCAAACCTCGCTGCCTTCTCTGCTTCCCAACTTAAAACCTCGTGACGCCCCCCTTCCTCCTTCACTTCCTCCCTCAGGCCCTGAACCTCCCCCCTTCAAGCCCTGCACCTCCTCCATCTTTTTCACTTTTCACGCGTTGCAGGCCTTTCGGTGTACTGCTTTTTTTTCCTTTTCACAATACGATTCCCTTGTACACCTCAACAAGTCGGCGAACGTTCCTCTCCCCCCTTCCCTGCATCCGAAAAGATGGTGCCCCCTGCTCGTGTCCCTCTGGCCTGCTCTTTGCCCTTTGTCCCATTTCCTCCCTCTACCGGCCAGCAGGGCAGTGATCAGGCCCATCGGGCTTGGCTTCCCCTCCTCGGCCTCCCTCGTCATCCCTCCTCTCCCTCAGGGCTGCCGCCATCTTTGGCGACAAAAAACGGCGCTCCCCTTAAAAAATATCAAAAATCCCACTCCTGACACCATTTGTTCGGCTAGGCAACGGCGTGCTATCCACAGGGTCTGAACCTGAACGCCCCAAGAGGCCCAAACACCACGCGCCCAAAACACCAGGGGGGAAACGCCAAGTGCAGGCAGGGCACGAATAAACCAAATGACTGTTTTTCCTTTATTTCACAAGTTATTTACCCGTACCTTTTCTATAGGCACAATACAGGGAGAAACCATGTCCACTGCACATAAAAGCTTATAACGGGCAACAAAAGTTTTATTGGGTCACCAGGGCACACGAGGTCTTCAGGGGCGGCACCCCACTCCGTCCCCCTTGGCTTGTTCCTCAGCCCCTCGCTCCAGCCATTTGTGTCATTTTTGCCTTCATCTTCTTTTTAAACCATGGCCCCGGGAGTTTTTTTCCTGGCCCATGGAACGCCACACCCGGGTGCGAAAAGTCCTCGAAAAGTCAGGCAACGGCCCCCACCACCAACTCTCCCCCCCCACGACTCTTCGGGACGTTCCCCCAAAAGGGAAGCCCCTTGCCGGGGTGGGGGGGCTTGAGCCAATGATCGGGTGACCGGCCCAAGGGCTACCCATCCTGGGGGGGGCCCCATGGGGATAAAACAAAAGGGTTCCTGGTGCCCCAAGGCCCTATGAAGGGGGGGTGCCCCACCCCGGGTTCATTCCTTTGGCCGGGGGAAAACTCTCCCACGTGTTTTGCCGTGCGTGGCATCCCTATTACCAGGAGACAGGGCCCTGGAGGTTGAGCGATGCGCCGGCGCCCTGCGCTAGCAACCACCTCTTTGGCCCTTTTTCTGGTTAGAGGGGCGGCTTGATAAAGGGGCCCGGTCAAGTAAATGGGCGGGTCAAATATGGCGGGGCAAGCAGTCTATTTAGTGGGTAGGATGGTCCCGCGACTGCCATCATACTGTAATAGTGCTGCATATTTTTTCCTCTTACCCCTGGGGCTGTTGGGAGTTTTTAGCCCCAACTATAGTTTCCCCCCTCGTTGGCTCCAGGTGGGGGGGGGTGAGGAAATGAAAATTTCCCCTTTGTATGAGTACTAAAAATTTACAAAGATCACCTCCCCCGACGACCTACGCAATCCCCCGACCTTTCCCCTCGGGAACTCATATTGTCACTTTGGAAACCCTTTTTCCATTTTCCCAAAGGGCAAGAAGGGGAATCGTAGGGTTTCCCGGGGCCCCCAAAACCAGGTAAAAAGGGGAAAAGTCCTCCTCAATCCATAAAAATCTTCCTGGTAATAGAAACATTTCATATATAATACCTATGGGAAAACCCATTGGGTGTATAAATCATGGATCTTGTTTTTTTCGAAGTACATCAAAAAATGTTGAAGTATGTAAACGTGACCTCGCTCCCCCCCAACGAGATGGTAGCCTAATTTTAGGTTTTCGTCCCAGAGAGGTGACCGTCCTGCGGCGATATGCACATTCCTGGGGCTAATTTTCTTTTTCTCCTCCAAAACCCTAAATCAGTGTGGGGGAATTGTCTTTTCCCGAGCCCTGAAGGTATTCTGGGAAAACTGTTAGAGGAACTAGAGTTTTTTAATGTAGTGGCAGTAAAACTTTTTTAAGAAAAAGTTGAGGGTTTTGGGAACGTCACAACAGCTCTCCTTCTAACTTTTAAATACTTTGGTCCTTCCAGAATCGTTAATTTGGGCAGGGTACCACCTAAAGGGTAAACCTATGTACCCACCCATGCGGTGTTTCCCACTGCCAGGGTTATGGGGGGAGCCAACTTTTGCCTTTTTAAAGGGAAATGGACAACCAAAAATAGTTTAATGGGGTACGACAGGTCATAAAGGGAATGAAAATTTGTCCAGGTCCAATGCGTTCCCACTGCAAAGAAGCTCTGACTTCTTAAAAAGGCAGTGAAAAGGGTAAAAATTTGAGAAAAAGTATTGATAAAAAGGGGACAAGGAGAAATTAGTTTTCCAAAGGGGCAAAGCGACGTGCCCGTGGGCTGTTTGCACAGCCAGTAAATCCTTTGCTTCGGTTTTTTGGGCCCATCCTCCTTCCCACCATCCTTCCTTCCCAAATGCTTCTTACACCACACCTCTGCCACTTCTTTTAAACCTCTCCCCAATTGCTGAAACTGCCTCGGGGTTAATTCCCCAAAACGGAGTGGAGTGAGGGGTCTATTGAAGAGACTCCTCCCCCCAAAGTAAGGTCTTTGGGCCATCGGTGGGCTCCAGAGCCTCAATGGTACAGCCCCACTGCCCCCATACCCGGGGGGCCTCTGCTGCGGGCGAATCCCCGGGAACCCCAAAGGCTCGGTTTGCCCTTTTTGCCCGGCAAAGGAATCCTGAGTCTTTCAAAAGATCATTTCAAGGTGGGGTCTTTGGAGCCCGGGAAGGGCTCCAGGGGTCTCAAAGTGACAGCCCACTGCCACCACTCCAGGGGGCCTTTTCTCTAGGCAAATCCCCTGAAGCAAAGGCTCAGGTCCGTTCTTTGCCAGGCAAAGAAATCCGGGCCTGTAAAAAGGAAGCCTGTGGAAAATTCCACGGAAAACAACCCTCAAAAGCTCCCCAAAGATCCGGAAAGGAACCCCAAAAGGGTGTGGGAAAAACCTTGACCACGGGTGCTCCCAAACCCTTTTAAAAATTTTTTAAAGAACGGGATACCTAATCAAGGGAACTGTAGGGAATTCAGAAAAATGGGAAAACGCAACATCTGATACTTCTGTAACCCATTTTGTGTATCCCTAAAAGAGATTATGACCAGGGAAAATCACCGATTTCCTGAGAGGTTTTCCAATTAAAACCCCATTATGGACTTTTGACAAGGGGACCTCATGAGAGTGCATATGGTACTCAAATTTTCCCCTTCCGGGCCATCCACCTGCAGACACCTGCAGGTAAAGGCTGTGAGAATAGCTTGACACACCTTACACGTTGCTCTATCTCCCCTTCCTCCCAAAATCTGAACTTAATGTTTGGGAAGATCTATTTGGGCATTGCCAATCCATTTCTACTCTTGGGAGATTTCAAGGGTCGGCATCACCTCTGGGGAACCTTTGTGCAACCCTCGAGAAGGTTTGGATCCTTGTTCCTGATAATATTTTATTGAACAGTGACACTCCCACAATTTCCAAATTCAAACGGGGACTTTCCAATATAACCTTCAATTTCTCCCTGTTCCAATGAATTTCACTTGGCGGTTTGGAAACTTCATGAAGCGCCCTTTTTTCCCATACTTTTGGAGGGGGTTTGGTATTTCCACCCAAATGGGTGCAAGTGGCGACTTGAAAATGCGGACTGGAACTTTTTAGTCAACTGCAGTATTGTGGTCTTTTGAATGTTTCCAGTGTGTTAAGAGCTGTTAATCACTTCACATCACGAAATTCACCTTTCAGCAGAAGCTCCATTCCCAAAGTAGCGGGGGTTCCGTCGACCCCGGTCCATGGGGTCTATGAATGCCAACAAGCTATCAGAGCAAGAAAAGCTGCATTAAGGCAGTTGAAACGACGCCCCATGATTAACCTTGATCCTTACAAAAAAACCCGACCAAAGGCCCGCGAGTGCTAAAAGGGGGCCAGAAAAGGACGCATGGGGACAGTTTTCCTTGATTAACTCTGGGACCCCCTTACATGGGTATGGGACAGTGCGTAAGATCGCTGGAAAGAGCACACACTGTCACCACCTGCTCTGAAAATTGTGCATAATCATCACAGATAAAAAGAGTTGCTAATGGCTAGTAAATCAAAGGGCGAGATCTCCTCTGGGGCATCTTTACTGCCCGATTTTTCCACTTTTTGGGCTGAAACCCGGAAAACACCCAGGGCGTTCTTCAGTAGACTGCAGCAGAACTTCCATACAAATTCCCTTTTTTTCAAGGGGAGACTCTGCTTTGCACTCTGCCCTAAGACTGCCCAGGAAGTGCGATATTCCATACCAAAAGATATCTCACTTCCCGAAGAACCCAAAAATTCTTTTTGGACTATTCAATAGGATTTAGGAGGTACGTGCCCCACTGGGAAAAAGTCTATATCATCCTGTCCCTAAACCGGAAAGGGTGCTTCCCCCAAAAATTACAGACCAAATTTTCCCCCACCAGCTGCTCTGCAAGCTGATGGAGAAAATGGTAAAATTCCCGGTTTACTGGATGCTAGAAAAGGGAAAAAGTGCTGACCCATATCAAAAATGGGTTTAGAAATTGGATCGACACAGATGCACTTTAAGATGGAAAATGCTATACAGAATTTCCCTTTGCACACGACGTCCATGATAGCATCTTTTTTTGACCTTGAAAAGGCTTATGATACTACTTGAACATGGCATACTCAAGAGTTTTTTTGACTTGGCTTAAGAGGGGGATTACCTACCCTTTATACAAAACTTTCCCTTTCTACAGGAAATTTAAGTTCGGGGGGGAAACAGTTTCTCTAAACGGAAACGCGGGAAGGGTCCCACAAGGGAGTGTCTTAAGTGTGACCCTGTTGCCCTTGCTATAAAGACTTTAAAGGGTGTTCCAATTCTGTTCATGTAAACTTTTTGTGGTGACTTTACACGTTCTCAGGGGAACTTACAGGATGGAAGGAACATGCAGGCTGCAAAAAATCGGTTGTACAGTGGCAAAAAATCATGGGTTCAATTTTCCCCAAGCAAAACCATGGCTTACTTTCCCAAACGAGGAAAAAATTTCCATCCTTCCCTCTATAAAAAAGGAGCAAACCCCCCTGCAAAAATTGTCCCAAAGGGGGAGTATTTTTTAATTTTCCAAAGGGGTTACATGGGTGCCTCCATCAAAAAATTAAGTAAAAGGGTACAAAAGCCTTAGTATTTTGCAGGTTCTTTTCACATCTTCTGGGGTGCGCCCACAACGCTATCGGCTTTACCGACGCTTTTTCGTGTAAGCTTGATTTGGGTTTGGGGAACTTATTCTCTGCAAATCCCCTGTTCTAAAGATTTTGACTCGGGTTTATAAGAAGCTCTCAGAATCTGTACGGGGTTTCAGGTCTCACCTGTGGGTCCCTGTATTCAGAGTGGAGGGCCCACCTCTTTCATTACACCGAGAATACATGAACCTTATTTACTAACAACTACAAAGGATTCCAGGTCTCCTCACCAATTTGGTTTTTCAACCCCCCTTGAAGATACCCCCTATGGGGAGTTAGGAAACTTTTGAAAACTTAATTAAGTCTCGCTAAGGTTTTGGCGTTGGAATTCCCCAATTCCCCCTTTCTAAAACCCCGGGGAGTGATTTTAAAGGTCGAAAATTGAAAGGGGGTTTTTCCGGGGCAGAAAGGAAAAGAATCTCACTTTCTAAACCCCGATCCCTTTTCAATTACGATTTTTGTTAAAAAAGGCTTTTTCCCCCCCATTCGTTTTAATTTGGATCTCTAGGGCCTTTCAACTCAAGTTAATCATCCATCCCTTTAAGGGGTTAAAATGCTAAGTTTCAACACTTTAAAAAAAATTTTTTTGGGGGCCCTTTTGTTACAAGGGTAAGCTTAAAAAATCATCCCCTCCCTTGTGAGTTTTTTTTCCCCTTCCCCCCAACCGATGCAACCCCCTAAAAGTTTCTTGTGTAAATGGGAAAAATGGGGCTATCCCGAAACAAGGGGGAACTTTTGGTACCTTGGGTTGGGCCCCCTCCAACCCACCTAAATGGAAATTTTTCAAAAAAAGAGGAACAAACTACTCCGCCAATGAGGCTAAATAACCTTTGGAGGTTTGCCAAACCATTCCCACCAAATTTTTGGAAAGTTTTAAAATTTCCAAAAAAACCCAAAATTTTTTTTTCCCCCCTAACCCAAAAAAATTGGGGAGATTTGGCCAAACCTTTTAAAACCTTGGGGAAAATTTTTTCATAAAATTTTTTATGCTAGTTTAGCAAAATTTTTTTGTTTCATAAATTTTTTTTTATTTTTAAACTATTTTTTTTATTTTTAAATTTTTATTATGATTTTTTAAGTTTAAACATTTTTTAAATTTTATTTAAATTTTGGCCCCAATTTTTTTTGCCCGGATTTTTTTCTAAATTTTTTTTTTTAAAAAACCCTTTTATGGATTAGGTTTTAAAGTTTAAAATTTAATCCCCGTAACAAGATCCCCCCAACCCCTACGTACCGCGCAAATTTTTTATTCCCCAACCCCTCTACCCCTTCCTCACAGTGCCCGTTTTGCCGCCCGGGGGAATTCAGCCCACCCAATTCCCTTACCCCCAAAAAAGGGGGGGAAACCCTTTCCCTGCCAAAAGAAACCCGGGGAAACCGTTTTTTCGCACCCGGGGCCCCCGGGTTTTGGAGGCCCCCCCTCCTCCCCTTCTTTTTCTCCCCCCTTCCCCAACCTTGTTCCCCGGCCAGGATCCTTTTTATTTAACACTTTCCCAGGTCTCTTTTTCATGTTAACAATGTTTCGCACAGGACAAAGCCCACTGGGTACATTATCATTACTATTATCATTATCATTGTTAGTTTTTATCATTACTGTTTTAAAATTTTATTTCTTAAACTTTTGTACATTAATACTTCTTATCATTATCACATTGTATTTTATCATTATTTTCATTGTTTTTTTACTATTTTATTATTATTTTATTATATTATTTTATTAATTTTTATTTTTTTTATTATTATTATTATTATCTCTCATTTTTTTTTTTAATTTTTAAATTAAATTTTAAAACCCTTTTTTTTTTTAATTTTTTCTTTTTTATTTCATTTTTTTTTTAATTATTATTATTATGTTACTTTTGTTATCATTATTGTTTTGCTTTATTTTTTATTTTTTTTATTATAAGTTTATTGTTTTTAGCACTTTTATTGTCGTTCTTTTTTAAAAAGACAATATCAATATCATCATATCTTTATTTTTCTTTTTATCCTATTATGGTTCTTATATTTTATTATCTTACCTTTTTTACCTTTTTTATTAATATTATTATTATCTTTATTATGTTTCATAATTCTTTTAATAAAATAATGATATGATGATGAGATATAATAAAATATTAAATATTAATAATAAAATAATAATAATAATAATAATAATAATAATTTTAATAAAAATAATAATATAATTTTAATAACCCCCCGAACCATGAATCCGGATTGGCGTCCGGGGGGGGCTATCTGTCCCCTGGGGGGGGGACTCTATTTTAAATAGAAACCTCCCAGTGATGGTATCCCCCAAAAAATCTGGGGGTTGGACACCTTATCACCACAATCCTTTTATGATGTAATAAAAATCAAATAACCCAAAAAGGGCGGAATGGGGCTGAAACTTTTGTAAAGGTTTTTCCTCCCCGGGCGGGTGTTCTCCGGTTCGACACGAGACCCGGTCTTTTATCCCCTACTGTGAAAAAAAGTGGAAAAAAAAGAAAATTTAAATAGTTATAATGTTTTTACGAAGAAAACCCCTTTGATGAAAGGAAAAACCTAACAGGGGTACAGGCAAAGAATGTCAAGAATGGGGGAACAGAGGAGGGTTCGAGTCGACTGAGCAACGTTGTGACCAGGCCAGACCTCAGAAGAACGGTTGGCTTTCAGAACTTGAGTTAAAATGATAAAAAAGAAGTGTTATGAGGGGAGGAAAAAAACAAATAATATGAGGAGAGGGGTAGAAGGAGTAGATACCAAAAAAACTTTGGGGATGGCGATGTTGAGAAAATTTGGTGGTGATGGAAAGTGAGGAAATGTCAGAAAAAGGGAGTTTTGTTGTCGAAGAAATGATGTTTAGAAATTTCTTGCTAAAAGTCAAAGGTAATTGTTGAAATCAAAGAAAAATTCATTTTAAAAAAGAAAACAGCAGAAGGATATCCTTTGAAAGGTTGATAAAACAAACTGAAGAGAAAAATGAATAGGTAAATAAAGTGATTCGCCACTTAAAACCAAAAACTACAAAAACTAATAAATTGAAAAGGGCAGCAATTTATGGGTTGCGAACACTGGGGTTTAAAGAAGTGGAATTTAGGCAAAGAATGATCCTTGGTGGAAACCCCGCATTTGAGATTATAAAAGAATAAAAAAGTGAAACATACTAAAAGGAGATTTAAAAGAGGTGAACTCAGCCACAAAAAATGAAAAATTCGAGCTGAAAGAGAAATTGGGGTGAAAAGAAAGGTATTTAAACTGTGGTTGAAGAATTGAAACAAAGAATGTTGCCAAATGAAAAAATTTAAGAGATCATCAAAGGATTAACCATTTCAGAAAAAATCGCATTTAGTGTTGACCAAAAAAAATTACAAGAATTGAAGGGGGGTAAGCGAACAAACGAGGTACAATGCTGGGGAGGTAAAGGGTTTTTTGGGGTGATATTTGGACAGTAAAGAGGAACATTACAAAGGGCAGAATGCTGCCCTGAGTTAAGGATGAATTAAAAGGGAGACATTCACGGGAAAGGGGTCACTATAATATTAAAATGTCAGAAAACAAGCTAAGAAATGCCAAACGGAAGTCTCCAGGAAAAGATGGTGTCCAGGATATTGGAAAAAAAACCTGACCAACATGCACGCAAAATTGCTGATCAACAAAATAAGTTTTGATGGGAAGGGATACTTTCCCAATGGAAACACATGGAGGGACGGTGTTGTCCAAAAGGGATCCCGGGGAGGGGAATCGGTTGGAACTATGGGGCCGTAACATCCCCTTCTTGATGTGGAAACGATAAGGAATCATGCTGATCAAATTACGATTACCTAGAAAGAGAACACTATTTCCGTGAAAAAAAGGTTGCAGGCAAAGACCCGGGTACAAAAGATCATTATTGTTGAAAAACATCCTGAAGGATTGCAGGAAAGGGCACACTAATCTGCAGGGCGGGGTAACTAAAAAAAGCTTATGACTTCGTTCCCCATATTAATTAGTGATCATGGAAATGTTGGAAATAGCGGGTAGCGTAGAGTTTTTTTGAAAAAGAAGCTGGTGCAGGGAAGTTGTCCTTAACTTCCAAGGGAGGGGAAACTCGGCGAGGTGGTTTAAAAAAGGGTTTTCCCAAGGGGGATTTTTTGTCACCATTGTTATTTGTCTTGAGCAGATACCATTACGTCTTACCAAAAGGGTAAATCTATGCTATGAAGGGGGAAAAGGATTTAAAAATTTAAATCACCTACTCTTTATGGATTTTAAAAACTATATTCCGGGTGAAGAACGAAAGACTCCCAATCGACTACCACATTTTTAGTACTGATATGTTAACAAGAAGGTACCCTTATCTGGGTATTGTGTAATTAGAAAAGGTGAGGGAATAAATAAAGAAAAAACATGAAGGATAAAAGCGAGGGCTGGGGTTTAATTCTAAATAAAAAGTTGAATGGAAAAAACAAGGGCATAGTAATTTCAGATAGGGAGCAGGAAAAAAAAGCTGGAGAAAAAGTGAACGAAAGTACGACGAAAAAGAAAAAACTTGACATTATGGTCCATGCCCCAAAGAGTGATGTAGACAGGTTATATATAAAAGGAAAGGAAAGGAGGTCTGGCCTTACATGGGGAACAATGTGTAAAGAAAAAAACACTTAGGTTTTTATGTGGGGAAAATGAGAAGAGTTGTTGATAAGAGGTGTGTGGGGCACGGAACCTCAGACAGAGGAAACAATGGAGAAAGCAATTCAAAAGGAAAAAGCAAAGAGCTCAAACAAAAAAGGACAGGAAAAGCAATGCTGGGGAATTCGTTAGAGAAGGGAAAAAAGGGAGACAGGGTTAAAACTTGGGGAATTTCTATCAGGTTGATTTTTAAGGTTGAAAAGGAACTCTCCTATTGCTGCACAGCAAGCAAAAGGACCCCAACTACGGAAGCATTATATGATAAGAGCAGCGACAGTCCAATGTGTAAATGTGGGGAAAACGGGGGAAAGCTCAGCTATTGTTTCAGAGTACGGAAATTAGCCCAAAAGAGTACAAAAAACTCACGATAAAGTGGCAAAGAAATACACTGGATTTTTGTAGGAAACTGGGGTTGACATTTAGATAGTGGTATGACCAAAAACCCCGAGAAAGGTTTTGGAAAGGGCCGTGAAAAATTTTTTGGGATATCATGTACAAAGTGATAAATCTTTAGGGAAGAAACCAGATGTTTTAGTAATTCTAAGTAAAGAAAAAGGGGTCTAATAGTTATATTGCCGACCCCCGGATACAAGGATTGCGAAAAAGAGTTAGAAAGGTAAAAAGTACCAAGTCGAAAAAGGGGAAAAAAAAGGGGGTGGGGAAATGCGATTGCAAAGTGTTCCAGTAGTGAGTGGTGCCCTCGGAAGCGTTCAAAAGATCTTGAAATTTGGATTGAAAAATTTTACTTGGGCCTGGGTTGAGGTCGCAAAGACTGCTTTATTGGGGACGGCAAGAATACTGAGAAAAATGCTTGAACTTTAAAGGGGAAGCAACTGTTACCTTTAGTCATTTGCTTACTCGCCTACAGGAAAAAAAAACGGCTAAAAATAGCCTGCGACATGCTTAAAAAACCCTAATAAAAATAATGATAATAATAAAATAAAATAATAAAATAAAAATAATAATAAAATTAATAATTAAAAATAATAAAAAAATGAAAAAAAAAAAAAAGAAAAAAAAAAAATTAATAATAAAATAATTAAAAATAATATATAATAATAAAATAACAAAATAATGAAAAACAATAATAATATCATATATAAAATGGTAATTAGCATTATTGTTAGTATAAAAATTTTATTGCCTCGTATACTCATCAGATTGTATAATAAATTTGCATTATTATTTTTATTATTATTTTTTGTCAATAACCCTCATTATTTTTTTTACTCTTATTCTTATTATGACCATTATTGTATTACGTTATTTTATTACTATATTTTTTTTTTATTATCATTATTATTATCTTATTGCTCCATTATTTTGTTATTATTATCATTATTACTACCATTACATTGTTATTACTTTACTTTTATTTAAAAGATTATTATTAAAATTTTTTTTAAATATTTCTATTTTTTTGGTTTATTATCGTTTATCGATTTTTAATATCATCACTTTATCGCTAATATTTTAGTAAAGTTTTTGCTAGTAATCTTATATAATTACTATATCATTGTTATATTTTTTTCATTTAATTTTATTATTATTTTATTATTAATTATTATTATTATTATTAAAAAATTTTTAAACTATCTCATCATCATCATTATTATTTAAATATATTATCAACACATTGTTTTCATTTCTACCATATTTCTTGTTATCCCATTGTCATTTCTTATTGTTCTAAAAATCGCATAAACTTCTTAAAATTTAAACGTGAATTCATTATTGATAATTTCCTAATATCAGATTATTATTGTTGCCATATAATCTCTTCAATTATCATTTTATCATCTTATTTTGCTATACTTTGCAATCATCATTAAATTTGTATTAAACTTATCATTTTTTTTACCTTTTATTAAAATGATCAAGTAGTAATTAATATAATAGCAAAAAAAATAAAAATAATAATAAAAATAATAAACATAATCATAATAATGATAATTAAAAGATAATATAATGAAATGATAATGATAAAGAAATGTAATGATAATGATAAAGATAATAATAAAAATAAAAGTAATAAAAATAACTTAATAAATAAATAAAAATTTTTAATGACACATTTTTTTTATTTTATCATTAGTAAAAAGTACTTTTCATTTTTGTTATATCTTTATCGTCATTTTATTATGATTCTTCAGCTTTCATTATCATCATAAAAATACGATAAAACAAATTTCAGTGGGACGATATTAAGAATAACAAATTTCAATTGTCGATTATTAATTTCTCATTTATAATGATATGAAAAATGATATGATATAATAAATGAAAATAATAAATAATAAATAATAATAATAATAATAATAAAAAAATAAAAATTAATAAAAATAATATAAAAATAATAAATAAAAATAATAATAGAAAATAATAATAACATAATAATATGATTAATAATGATAAAATAAAATAAAATAATGATAAGAAAAAATAAAAATAAAAATTATTATTTTATATTATTTTATTTATTAAAATTAACATTATTAATGTTTTATTGTTAATTATTATTTTGCTTTTATCATGATTATTATCATTGTTATTATTACATTATCATTATTATTTTACTTTTGTTTTTTATTCCTTCTTTAAATGAGTGTCTTTTTTTCCTTTTCGTTTTTTCCCTTCTTCTTCTTCTCTCTCTCTTTGTTTTTTTTCTCTTCCCTTCTTCTTCTTTTTTATCTGTCTCTATTCTCTCCTCTTCCTCTCTCCTCTGTCCCCTTTCCCTTTTCCCTCTCTCCTCCTCCTCCACCCCTTTTCCCCTTTTCCTTTTTGTCCTTCTCTCCCCTTTCCACCGTTTTCCCCCGCCCCCCCGTCATTCCCCCTGCACCCTTAAAAGGGGCTTATTAAGGGGGTCGCGCGACTGGTTTTGGGGGCGTTCCGAGGGGGTGTTTACGGCCCCCCTGATCACCCAAAACACCGGAGACGCCCCGCAAAACGCATACATGCTGCACAGCACACGTGGGCCAACGTTCAACGAACATACACCGCTTCGTACACATTATGCAACGAAGACCCCAAGCATCCCTGTGCAAAAACACACGCCCTCAGACATTATACACAAAAGCCA